>NW_009646937.1:263257-288221 GCF_000708025.1 Charadrius vociferus | reverse complement strand
TTTTTTTTTTTTTTTCATTGCATTTTTATACCTGCTTTTAGGCTACTGAAGCTTCTCAGGAGTAGAGCCTTGGGTTGATGATCAGCTCTTTAACCATTTCCTCTTGCAATTACTGTAAAGTCACAATCGCTTAAAGCACACTATAAGCCTTATTCAAATTAAAAAATCTGCAATTTTAAGCCTGCTGTATATAAATGGTATTATATGGTTATAGACAGTATTTAATAATTTTTATGTGATGTGTCATTGTCATTGCAGAATAATACAAACCATTATGAGATCTCACTAGTAAGCACAAATTTCTGTGACAAGTATGGAACAAGTTAATTACTTGCTCTTAACTTATTTTTCATATTCCTCTCAATTAATGTTAGCAAAATTATTTACTGTGAATGACAAAAATGAAATTCACCTAGTGGAAAAGTCTGCCAGGAGAAAAAGAACGCACTTTGCTCTCAGATTTAAATATTTGTCTATTATCTGACAGAATAGCCATGTGCAGTATTTATTAATGTGTCATCTCAATGGAAGCCTACAAAATAAAAGATACTGCCCCTATGCATAAGAAAAGGAAAAACAAATCAAATTAAGATTACTTACTTGATTAAGTATATCTTGTTTCTGTAACGCATGCAAGGAAAGAAAGAACACACATATTAGTGCAGTGTTGTAACACTCAGGCTGCTTTTATAATAGAACTATTTTTGTTGCGAGGTTAGTGATGTAGATGAACAGCTTTAAGACATTCAATAGAATATCCCATTTTCTTGCATTAGCACGTATGTCAAGAAAATGGTTCTAAGTCAGCATCCTAGTCTTGATTAGAGAGTGCAAGCAATTTATTTTTAACCATGCAATGACAGATAACAAAAAAAAGTAAATACGTCTGCCTCTCATCCCTGTGAACTTTAAAAAAAAATAAATTAAAGTTTACTTGTTGCCAAGAATAGTTGCTAACAACACAACTTAATCAGAAGTGAATACAATGATAAATTCCATAAATACATTAACAACAAAAGGAGGGCTAAGCAGAATCTCCATGCTTTATTGGATGCGGGGGAAACATAGTCACCCAGGATCAGGAAAAGGCTGAGATACTTAATGACTTCTTTGCCTCAGTCTTTAATAGTAAGTGCAGTTGTTCTTGGGCTACTCAGCCAGCTGAGCTGGTAGACAGAGACAGCCCCCATAATCCATGGGGAAATGGTGAGTGACCTGCTACACAACTTAGACACACAAAAATCTATAGAGCCAGATAAGATCCACCAAAGGCTACCAAGGGAGCTGGTGGACGTGCTCACCAAACCAATTTCCATCATTTATCAGCAGTCCTGGCTAACCAGGGAGGTCCCAGTTGACTGGAGGTTAGCAAATGTGATGCCCATCCACAGGAAGGGCAGGCAGGAGGATCCCAGGAATTACAGCCCTGTCAGTCTGACCTTGGTGCTGTTGATAGTTATGGAGCAGATCATCTTGAACGCCATCACACAGCATATACAGGACAACTAGGTGATCAGGATCAAGCCCAGTCAGCATGGGTTTGTGAAAGGCAGGTCCTGCTTGACTAACTCGATCTCTTTCTATGACAAGATGACCTGCTTAATGGATGAGGAAAAGGCTGTGGATATTGTTTACCTGGGCTTTAGTAAAGCCTTCAACACTGCATTCTCCTGGAGAAACTGGGTGCTCATGGCTTGGATGGGTGTACTCTTCACTGGGAAAAAACTGGCTGGATGGCTGGGCCCCAAGAGTTGTGGTGAATGGAGTCAAATCCAGTTGGTAGTCAGTCACAAGTGGTGTTCCCCAGGGCTCAGTACTGAGGCCAGTTCTGTTTAATATCTTTACCAATGATCTGGACGAGGGGATCGAGTGCACCCTCGGTAAGTTTGCAGATGACATGAAGTTAGACTGGAGCGTTGATCTGCTTTAGCGTAAAGGCTCTCCAGAGGGATCTGGACAGGTTGGATTGATGGGCCAAGGCCAATGGTATGAGATTCAACAAGGCCAAGTGCCAGGTCCTGCACTTGGGTCACAACAACCCCATGCAATGCTACAGGCTTGGGGAAGAGTGGCTGGAAAGCTGCCCGGCAGAAAAGGACCTGGGGGTGTCAGCCAAAAGCCAGCTAAATATGAGCCAGCAGTGTGCCTAGGTGGCCAAGAAGGCCAATAGCATTCTGGACTATATCAGAAATAGTGTGGCCAACAGGACTAGGGAAGTGAGTGTACCCCTGTACTTGGCACTGGTGAGGCCACATCTCAAAGCCCATGTTCAGTTTTGGGCCCTGCACTACAAGAAAGAACTTGAGGTGCTGGCATGTGTCCAGAGAAGGGTAATGAAGCTGGTGAGGGGTCTAGAGCACAAATCTTATGAGGAGCAGCTGAGGGAACACAGATTGTTTAGTCTGGAGAAATGAAGGCTGAAGGAAGACCTTATCACTCTCTACAGACACCTGAAAGGAGGTTGTAGCAAGGTAGAAGCAGGTCTCTTTTCCCAATAGGAAGCAATAGGACAAGAGGAAATGGCCTCAGGTTGCGCAGTTTAAATTGGATATTAGGAAAAATTTCTTCACCAAAAGGGTTGTCAAGCATTGGAACAGGCTGCCCAGGGAAGTGGTTGAGTAACCATTCCCAGAGGTATTTCAAAGACTGGTAGAAGTGGTGCTTAGGGACATGGTTTAGTGGTGGACTTGGCAGTGTTAGGTTAACGGTTGAACTCAACGATCTTAAGAGTCTTTTCCAACCTAAATGACTCTATAATTCTAGAAACACTAGCAAGCACTGTCGCACAAGTCATCATTATATGCTGCTTTAGTTTGTAGTTTAGTTTTTACTCCTCTTAATAAAGACGCTGTATTAATTTTCTATCTTCATCACAAACTGCTATCACTACTTCCCAGTGAGAAGTACTACCTTACACTTATAAATACAGTTGTATTTTCTGCATAAATTACACCAATTGTGCCAGACTTAGAATTACCTGCACTACTTCCAAAAATGCAAAAATCCTTGGGAGTCAGCAGATGATTGCAACCTGACTGCAAACATTCTGTCAACCCTGGGGCTTCACCTGTCTGAACAGTTCAGATCACGGGCTGTGCCTTGTCTCCTGCACTCATTGCTATAACCTTCCTGGAAAAGTTTTGTTTTCCTGGTCTTTCCGTGTATGCACATTTATTCTTTTTTTACCCACATCTGAACTGTGGAACTCTGGAGCACTGCACTGCTCCACATGCAGACCCAAGCTGCACCCTGACTGCTTGTCTGGCTGAGACCCCTCCACACACCTTCCACCCTCACTCTTCATGCACTGATTAACCTTAAGAGATCTAGATGGTAAGCAGGTAAACAGGTAAACAAGAAACTATGATGCACTCTAACAGATCCTTCAAAAAGGATAATGATACTGGGACTACAAGCACACAATGATGTGTACTTACTATCAATTTAGATACAGCCTTTAGCTCCATCTGCTTTCCTAATTCTTGCTAGCCTATTCAGTGCTCTTCTCAAGGTAAAATGGCTGAAGTTAATTAATTTAAATAAATCCCAAATGATGGAAAGAATATTTATAAATCACAGCTTTCCAGGAGGCTGATCTTAACCTACCTACGTGTCTTACATCTGACATAAAATCTATTCTTAATTACATATTTGACACTTACTTGGAGAAGAAGGTGGAAGGACAGAGGTTGAGTAGCTTTCCTAGAAGTTTTAATCATCTCTCTTACATTGAAAGCAGAGAGTAAAAGCTCCATAAACTTCCAATATTGGATATCTTCTGATAATCAGGTGCATCATTTCCACTAAGCCCAAAAACCACTCACTTGACAAGATGTAAGATAATGGAAAAACAAACCAGATGACTTCAGGTAACAAGCTTTGAATACTAATAGCTTTTCTTTTGCTATTTGTGTCCCATTAAATCAGATCGTGATGCAATACAGAAGCAATGGAGTGCAATAAATTCCTGAACACTTTAAGCATGGAGAAGCCTGAAACAGGACATTCTTAAGGCTTTTTCTTAAATACATAAATATATCACACTGCTACATGTGCCACAGCTCTTTGCCACACGTTTATTGGTAAAAAACTGGTGCCACCTTTTGGTAGAATATTGACAAGACTTGGAAAATACTTGGAGTACTTATGAGATAATGATCTATGAAATAAAGAGCTAAAATAGAAACATGATGGCATCCTCTACAAAACACAACAAAAAACCACGGAAGTGCTGTTTATAATACATGGAAGTAAAAAGCTGCACTATGACTGATTTCAGCTGGATCAGTCAATTTTTGCTATCTTATTTAGAGATAATAATCAATTACTTCACTTAAACAGTACATCCAACTCGTGGAGTCCTCATCCAACTAGATACAATCAACTTGCATATCATTCTGTAAAGATTTTATCCACATAGCAGATTGAATGCATGCCAAAAATATAGACACACCTCTGCAAAGGCAGTTCTGTCTGACTTGGAATATTCACTCAACTGCAGAGGCGATTTCAGCCACTTTTGTTCCAGTTCAGCAGCTTATGGCATGAAACTTGAGCTAATAAATCCTACTAGATCTAAATTAGCTTCACTGCTACCTGTGTTTTCCTTATGTTGCACTCCCTGAAGTCTAAGCGCTAAGCAAAATCCAAAAGCTGTTAGGGTTAGCCTGGGTCCAACATTGACCCAGTAGTAGTAAATAGCTTGATCCCTGCTGAAGACGCTGAAGCCACCACAGGGTGTCTGACTTGCATTCCTTCCTCCCCTTCCATCCTCCCATCCTGTTCACTGCCTTGGGTACTCTGCTACTCTGTAAACCCTGGATGTTGCAGTACATTGGTAGGATTCTGCAAACAAACCACTGGGAAATGAAGAACTCCAGAAACGCCATACACAGACTCAGCTCAGGACCGTGTTTATTAATTCCAGCTTTGCACAAAAAAGTTCTGCCAATTCACCCAGCTTCAGTCAGAGTAGTTGTCCCAGGTGCCCATACTGACCACTTTTTGCCATGACTCAACCTCCACGTAGCCCCAAATTGGAGGAATAACTTTGTTAAAAGAGATTAGTTTCACAACTTCAAATACTGATTTGATTATACACAAACACTGATAATTTGATCACGTGTTACCTACATGGCAACATGTTATTTAAATTAATTTGTACTTTAAAAGGTTACACTTCACAAAACTGAAAACATTGCATGATGACTGAAAGTAAGTGAAGAATTTCAAGAAAAATTTGGAATAAATTAAGAGCATTTTATCACATACACTAAGAGCACAAAGAAAACTGCATAAGTTAAAAGCAAAGAAAAAAAGAGCAAGCACTGAGTTTGTAAATCAACAGTTCACACTTTTCTAAAAAACACCAAAAACTTGTTTACATTCTAACAAATATCAGTTAAGGGAGGTCTTACAGCCTGTGTTAGATTGGAGAACAAGTTAGATGATCACAACATTCCTATCCCTTTATAAACTGTGATTCTATTTAACTAAAATAATGGAGATTTAAGATAATCATTTACAAGATCAACTTAAAATATTTTACTGAATTATGAAATATTTTCCTCAGAAACTACCTAAAATGACCAACGTTATGCAAAGTTCAAAGTGTCAAATATTTTTTCAGTACTTAACGAGTTATAACTACCTTACTTCACAATAATTCTTGTCTTTTACATCCTGAAATATAAGATCAAGTAATTTTCATAATGGTTAGCACATTTTTCTATCCTGAATTCCACATAATGCAAGCACAGTTAGAAACATTACTGAAACAGGTTTTTATTTAGCTACATTTTGAATCATGCTATTAGGATGTGCTAAGGAGACACAAATTGCGATTGAGGATAACAAAAGAAAACAATCTGGCTTTTTCTACCAGCCAAACCAGAATATTTTGTCTAGTGAATCTGTAGTAACAATACAATCACACATATGCCCTTTTTTGTTTTCAGCTGAATTCTTTGTTCCATAAAATAAGAAAAAAAAATTCTCCTTTAATAGTGGGGATCCCACCACCAGAAACAACACGTGAGAAACAGAATTTAAAAAGAAGTCTTAATTGAACAGATTTTACTTTTCTAACTTGTGAAATTATGCTTAACATTCCCAATCTCTAAAAAGAATTGGGAAGCATGTTAACCTTACCATAAGGGGTTTTTTTTTGGTGTCCGTTTCTTAAAATCTTAGAAAAGAAAATGTGGGTTTATGTAAATTGTTAAGCAGGTATGTCTAATATGATGTTTATATACTTCTAGATCTTAAAAGTGTTCATATTTTTGTTTTCCAAAGAGTTTCAAATACCCCAAAGAGCTGATTTATAAATAACCTTCTATTTCAAATGCTTAGATTTGCTACAACATTTGTAAATATGTCTCCCCACCATTTCTGACCATTGAAGAAAGAAGAAGAATTACCCCTTCAGGATTATATTTTGCTAACACACCACTGCCATGGAATTCTTCTAAGACATCCTTAATTTTCTTGGTGGAATCTGGATGAAGAATAAAGAGAGAGAACATGAAAATACAGAAAACTGATTTACATAATACGAAATGTAATTCAAGAAACAACAATCAAACTGCTAATAGTTTTTCTCAATGCACATTAGCAATTTTCTCTAGCTGCATGAGAGCTGTGGGCACAAAAAAAAGTGAGAACATACTATACCCTCTCACCAAATACTGTAAAAATCAGCAAGTAAACACAAAATGCTCAGAAACAAACACTCTTTGACCCAATCCTTAACTATTGTTAAGTAGCATATTTCTGAAGGAGTTGTTTGCAAGGACTATTTGAAGTCATTTTTCTTGTCCTCGAAACCCAAGTCTTCTACAGAACACAGACATTCCCAACAGCGCTACTAAATCTCCCCTGGCACAGTTGCCAGCGAGTAGAGGAACTGTCAGAGGAGCCAGACAATATCAAGATAAAGGAGAAACTTGACGAAAAAAAAACCAAAAACTTTTCTGCAGTCACGTCACAGAAAAAAAATGTTGCTATCAAAACCTCAAATTTTGCAGACTTCTAAGATATTCTAACCACTGGCAGCTACAGTAACTTTTGGACAACTTATGTCTAACAGAATTGTGCAAAATCCCTACAGTTCAGAAGCACGTAGGTCTAACCTTTCCAACTTGTTTTTAATTGTCTATGGGCAGAACAAAAAAACCCAGTTATTTCAGTAAGTAGTGACTATGTAAAACCCTTAAACTCACATTCACTTAGAATATTTCATGCACATAGCCATCTTTTCCACCTTAAATATCTCAGTTATACAACAAAAGTAAATGCAACTCAATTTTTTCTTTAAAATGCCATTGTTGAGTCCATAATAGTCAAATGTGCATGATGGCCACAACAAAGAAGTAGACCACGAACCATTAATGAGTAGCAGATGTATTACAGAAGAAAACAGATAAATTTAATGGCTGCCCATTTATTTCTACAACAAAACCTGGAAGGAAAGGAGAGAAGCAAAGTGTGCAACAAGAAGAGGACTATCACACGAGCAATTAGTTAGACACTTAAAATTACAGACATTAGGACCTAGTCTTACTGATTTTTTTTCAATTATATCAACAAAATATAGCATTGTAATCGTTTTTACAAGTTAAAGAAAATCAGTACCTTGAACCTGACTCTAAAAAGTACATTTAGTAAATTATGTGACCTGGAAGGAGAAAATGTAGCAGCAAAGGACTTGAAAAATGGCTTTGTAACAGTTCATAACAGCTATGAACAGGACACACCAGTAAAATTCAGTTTTAAGAGGTGCTGGAAGAGCTGTCCATGTCCTCCCCCAGCCCAGTTTTGATTGTAATAAGAATGGCTTTTCCTAATGTTTGTCATTTTTTTCATAAATGAAAACACCTGAGACTATGTGTGGCCTCAATAAAAGTTTATTTTCACTAATCAGATGTATTTCAACATTACTGGCAACTGTAAGTAAGGGGGTTTAGCTGGTCTCATGGGCAGTCACAGCAAATATTTATTGATAGTATAGTCTTATTGCTGTGTCATTTCAAATACAGCAAATAACTACAACTTTTGTGAAAAAAGACAAAAAAATGTAAAATGAGTAAATCAATATGTTAAATAAATTTTATTAAGAATTGTAATTAGAAGTTGATGGATTAGATATTTACTGATTAAGACAAGTACATAAACTGATGACTGACAAAAATTTCTTTTTTACTTGGTCTCTACTATTTCAATGTTTTTCAGTAGTCATATACAAGGTTGCATATAAAAATCGTTGCATCTTATGATAATGAAGTCAGTAACTATGAAAGCCACAGTGTGAGATGAACAGATGTAGACTGTGAAATGACAGAGGTGACTGAACCTTATCCTCAAAAAGGATTTTTCTGAACTTTAGACGAAACAGGTTAAACACACATCAAATAGAAAGACAGCAAGGTCTCCTCACACACCTTTTATTATCCAAAGAAAATAATAAATGAATAAATGAAAAAATATAAATGGCCGACTTTCTAGCAGTTTTAAGAGTGTCTAGAGGTTTTCTCCTAGCAATGACTATGCTTTTTTCATTTTCTATTTTGCCAGATAAAGTCTTTTAATCTTTAAATATGTACTATACCTATGAAACTGTAATTAAAACCAAAAATCTGTGTTATGTTACTTATTAAAAAATAAATTAAATCTTTTGTTCATACTATTCTTAGTCAAGTATCATTAAGATAGAAAATATCCTCTATTCCAGCAACAACACAACTGTTCACCTTTTTTGTGCATGAGCTTAAAGCAGTCACATCCAAATTGCATAGCTAATTCCATGCTTGAAATAACCATTAAGAAAAAATGGCCTGCAGATGTAAATTCTGCTTGGCTTGTCCCAGCAAAACTCTTCAAGAGATTTCCACATTTTGGACAGGAGCTCTATTTATTATAAGAACCATGACATACATTTCACAGACAAGGCAGAACTATTTTTCACAATCTTTTGTTCACAGTCATTCAACCATTTTTTCAGTTCATGTGACAGTATCCAAACTGACACAAATAGAGATCTTTTAAAATGCTTGAAATATCTATATTTTAAGTCAAACGCCAACTGACAATCTTCTGCATTTGTACTCTTCAACAGTGCTGACATTTCTCAGAAAAGTTCATTCTCCTTCCTCAGCATCTAGTAAGCAAACTAATATTAAGGAATATGTTCCATGTTTAATAAGTTGACCTAAAGGGATAAGAAGAATAGGATAATTTTCAAGTTTCACTATTATTTAGGGATCACATTCAGGAAAAAAAAGAAAAGCGGGGGGGAGGACCAAGAGGAATTGTCTTGGAAAGCTCAATGCCAATAAAAATGAGAAACTCCAATATAATGTTCTCAATTCTAACAAAAAAAAAAAAAGTCAAGTACATGCATTCCATCAAAAACAGACAAAAATTTGCAGAAAATATACACAGAAGTACCAAGGCAGCTTTTTCTAACTTTTTTTTCCTAAGTTTCTAACTAGGAAATAATAACAAAGCTATGGGTTCCATTACAGTTTATTTAGTCTGATCCAAATCATCTACATACTCACTGGAAAATGGTGGTGTAAACACAAGCGTCAAAACAGAACCTGTGTTCTCACTGTTACCAAGTACAGCTGTTATGCATAATTTAGCAACTTACCACTTTGTGATCAGTCTCAGTAAATTCATAAGCACCACTCATGTTAAAATACAAATAAGGTCTTAAACTCCATTGGATTACTCTCATATGTGTTTTAAATGAAGGACAAATTCCTCCTTTGTCAAACTCTGTGTATTCCAAGCTCTCCTTGAGAGACAGTTTCTAAGTATGTGTAGCTATAGCACGTAGCCTGTCACTGCAGTGCTTAAATCCCATTTTATCTGCAAAGCTATAGCTGGCACAGTATGAATTTTACGTAGCTTTATATTTAAAGTTTGTTTCATGAAACATCTCTCTTTTTTTTGTTCTCACAATTTTATTATATTTATTACCCACTAGCCCAGTGCTTTGTATTTTCACTCAAAATATGCAAGACCTTCAATTCTCTCCTCTGCCTGAATGGATTTAAGCTCTCATCATTCAACCCATCTTCTGCAGCAATTTGGATAGAATGCAGCAGTGTTCATTTAGCCAGGAGGGTGGAAGGAGAAAAAGGGAAACTGTGGCCCAGGAATCAGAGCTTTTGTTGGATGAGGTGAGACCTCACCTCATGCTCCAGTGAGTTTGGGGCAGAACTAACTGGTGTGAAAGACTGCTAACTGAAAAGCTTTCATTAGTATGTGGGAGAAAAGTAGCTGGATTCCACACAGTGCTGCAGAAAATGTATTTTTAAATAAAAACTCAAAAACAATAGATACATAGATGAGGCTTGGGCTAATGCTGTATTGTTTCAGAATAAAGGCAAAACAATTAAAATAATGATGCTAGAAATAAGAAACCTGCAAATGTAACGGAAAAGTGACAAAGTGTCTGATTTTTCCTTAACTGTCTTTCAGTCCTAACAAAGATACTTTTTATAACTGAAGACAAATTTACATACTAACTTCAACACTGTTTAAGATTTAGCCCACATTAAAAATTGTGATTCATTTTTTAAAATGACTCAACTTTAGATGAGGAAGATTGAGCACTCAGTTGAGACTGGAATTTGGTGTACCATTTCTCCCATAATCAGAAAACACAAAACAGAAGGAAAGCTTGCCCAGATCATATGCTTTGTCTACGTTTTGTCCCCATCCTCCCAGAAAAATCCTTTAAAAGGATTTTTTCTTAAAAAAAAAAAAAAAAAAAAAAAAAAAAAAAAAAAAAAGGGGGGGGGCGGGGGGAAGGACAGACTTATAAAACAACTTATATAAGACTCAGCATAACTCATATACTATATACACAAAACTGTTTTATAATTTAAAGGGAAACAAGCACTAAAAACAATGACAAGTAATTCCCTTATAATCTCACCAGTTTTTCAATCTCAACAGAAATTCATAAAAATCCACATATTTATTGGCCCATAACTAATTTTAACACCTACATTAAAAAGTAGAGTAATAGCCCCTTTCTACCTCTGTTTCCCTTTTGTAAACTCTATACACTATGAAAAATATCACAGGCATCCAAAGTCCTACCATGGTCAAGTTCAGAATTTATATATTGACGCCTCAGAGAGATTTTCTACACATCTTATTATGATTGAGAGGAGAAAAAAAAAAAAAAAAGGTACAACCTTCAATACACAATTTTCTGCATGTCAACAAAGCCTAGCTTAAGCTCAAAAGCCCTGCTTGACAGCTAACCCAAATGAGAAGCATGGGAAAAAAATCCAGCACTTAGTTGGCATGGCAAATTTTATATGGGTGCTTATTCTTCTATGGACCTTTCTTTCTTTTGTGGATGCAACCATACAAAAATGTCTGTATATATATAAATTTATACACATAGGTTTTTTTCCTTTTGCACAGTTTATTTTATTCAGAGAACTGGATAATGTTTTTGCTGAAGCTATAGCTATGCTTAATCTAAAGCTTTACTGGTCTAGACATACCAGTATATCAAACAAACCTGTATGCAACAAAAAAGGTTGTTCCAGTAAAAACACGGTTTACCTAGCACAACTCAGTCTCGCAGCATGTCTTCGTTGGTAAGAGATGCCTGATGGTCGACACTGAACAAACAGAAGGCAGTAGCTTACATATCCTATGCTTCCCATACATATGGCCGCAGGCTTACTGGCAAAGCTCTTTTACCTTAGGTCACACCTTGGTTTTGGTTTGTGATTTTTAAGTGGTCTTTCGATGCAAATTTCACCAGCGAAACAAACATTTAAAACCTTCAGTGGGATAAACACTCAATCTTGGTTTTCTTGCAATTATAATTTAAAACCCACTGCGGCCTTGAAAAGACTGGCCAGGCTAGGAAGGCAATCGCTGTCCAGTGGCCTAAAGGAGACCTCCCCTCGCAAGTTGCTAACAATGGTTTGGGTAACGCTCCTTACGATGGAGAACTTGAGTGACTACACCCTCCAGCAAATCACATTCCCATTGAATTCTGTGACGAACAATTAGGAAAAAACTTCTTAGAAACGCAGGCAGAATTGGATGATGCTGCCTAAATAAATAGGGTGGCAAGTGACTTCTGCAACTGGGAATGGAGGAGGAGGAAGAAGAGGCAGGTGAAGGAGGTGGGAAGAGCAACTCCTGCTGCAGAGGACAACTTCCTCCTGACACGCAATGCAGCAGCTGCCTCTTCCACCCATCCTTCCTGCTGGGACCTGGTATCGCAAGGAGGAAGAATGATCCATTTTACCCATTGCTACGTACTAAGTGATACTTACACACACAATCAAGGACTTCTTTGTGAAAAAAAGCAATATTGACTGCATGTGCCACCAAATCTTTTGTCCACATTAATAAAAAATGTCCACCAAATCCCATTTGACTACAGCAGATGTTCAAATGAAAGTATACGGCAAACAACATGGATTTGGAGAGGAGTAGAGGGGAGGCTTAATCTTTGAGTAAAGGACAAAAACATACTCCAGGACTTGAGAGGAACTGGAGGAAATTTCTATGTGTACTTCAAAACATTTTGAGAAGTAAAAGAACTAACCACCTTTTACATTTTAAAATGACTACAGCTAACTTAATTCACCTTCTTTTGGACTCCTTTGTCTCCCGACATTCAGAAAATTAAGGCTGAAACAAGTTTGAAAGATCCTCAGGGCGCATCTCTGAGAGCAAGGTTCAGGGTGTCAGGGTGCTGCAGGGCCTGGGGGGGTCCCTGGGGCCGGGACCCCGTGGCTCCCCCGGGGCAGCAGGGCCGGGCCTGGCAGCCAGGGCCTGTCACGCCACCGCAGCCCGGGGAGGCAGCCCCAGACCCTGGTATCAGGCACCTCCCTGGGGATGGGGCAAGCCCGAGGCTGTCAGCCCATGGGTGGGCCCGACTCTGGGGAGCTGGAGACCAGCCCTGCCACGGTGTTGCCAGGGCAGGGCCGGCCGGCCCCAGGGGGCTGGCATGGGGTCCTGGGCCTTAGCAGGGAGCCCTGGGGCAGGCTGGGCAGGGAGAGTCACGCCTGGCAGTGCCCTCAGGGCACGGAAGCAGCGTTCCCTTATTCTACGGTCACAAGGTGAGAAAACCACGATGTTGCAAGTCATTCTAATACTCAGCTTCAAAGCGCAGTATTTGTGCACGTAGTTAATACGCCATACTTCAGAATCAGCTTGCCCCGAGACCAGGAAGGAGGAGACGCCTCAGGACACCTCTCCAGCCCTCAGATCCCATCACCTCGCTTGAGCCTGAGAACTAATACAAACCTTCAGCAAGTAACTTTGTGGCTCCTTCTTTCCCTTTTCTCATTTCCTGCTTATTTATAGCTGGTCACAGTATCTGATACAGGCTGCCAACTCATAACCTTTTAAGTTAGAATGATGATGAAGCCATTCTCTATTATATTAAGAAAGTAATGCTATGGACAACATATTTCACCCCAAACACTAACTCTTCGCACTAACTTTCTAACAGCGAAGAATCAAATCGATTTGGTTTTAAATTTACCATCTATTATTTCTGATTTTAAGCAGAAATAGGGAAATGACTTTAAAAGTTTGAGAATATTTGTACTGGCTTTGAAATCTACATTTAAAAAAAATACAGTAGTTCAATTGTTTCTATTTTTCCCAAAATTACTCTTTAAAATTTTTAATACGTATACTTTGAACTCATTACCTCTTTAACCTAAAGTTTAATTATGCCTTCAAAAATTATTGAATAGGAAATATGAACATACGGTATATTCTTACATACCTATGTAATTAAACACAGAGGTGTATAAAAAAAATATTTTTTGCAGTTATGAAAACAAGTAGCTCAAAGAAGGGAAGTAAAATTGGCACAGGTTTGTTCATATTTAGCATACGCTATGTCAGAAATTAGAAATATTTTGAAACATTCCAACTAATATGGAAGCAGATACTTATTAATATTTAATAGAAGTCCAGAAAATAACAAAATAATAAAAAAATGCTAAAAGTAAAGTTAAGAAAGTATTACCATGTAACCTTTCCAAGCAACTGCAGATATGCCTAAGATACTTTATTTCTACCTAACACATTATTCTTCTGCCTGATCTTTTTTCTGTTGGCAAACTTTAGTTCCCCTGTCTATTCCTTCAACAGATACTTACTAAAAAGTGGTGCACAAGTTTCTCATATTTCCACATATATCCCAAATATAAAATTGCCAAAGGGGTTAGACAATACCAAGGCATACAAAGATGTTAAAAACTTGTGTGTTTGAATTTACATGACCACTTAAATTATCAAACATCATATGAAATATAATAACTGTGCAAAGGGAAACTGTGAAGTACTTTAAGCTAACACATTTCACCTGTTCACCGTGAGTGTGAGTCAAAATTGGCAACATATTTTATCAATGTACCATGGCTTCTTTTGATTGCCAGCCTGTTTTTAATAGAACTTGGGGGAAGCTCCTCAGGTGGTATAAGTTGTCCTGTGCAGTTGGGGGGTTTGTGGTTTTTTGTTGCAGTTTGCTTGTCTTCCCCTCTCCCCCCATTTCTTTATGAGTAAGCTGCCTTAAAGCCCCTGTTTAATAGGAAGACACAATTTCAAAGCTACATCTTGGTCTTCCATGCAGCATGAACAATTCTTGAAATGGTTTTGTACTCGTCTTGAAGCAGGGAGATTTAATGGTTATTATTTTTTTCCATTTTGCTTTATCAAGTTTCTTGCTTCCAAAGTATCACACTCATTTTACTCTTCCTCATACAAAGTTTTAAACATTTATACAGTGACAGTTCTTGACATCCTTTGTACTGAAACTGTACTTCAGAGATGAAATTTTAGCTCTCAACAATGGAGGTAACACTTCTTCTGACTTTTACCTCAGGTAATTTTATTAACATACAATAAATTATTATCTTATGAATGAGGGAATAAAAGTGTTGAATCAAGGGATTATTTTTAAAACTAAAAATCCAACTCAATTTGGTTTTATTTGTCTTATGGGTTTCTGATCTATTAAGACACATCTATCTTCCACTTCAAGATGTATTTACTACTAGAAAGAAATGTTATTTAAAAAACAAAATCTGCACTTTTGCAATCATGATTCTTTATTATAGTTTACCTTGGGAGCAAAGGCTTTACAGTCGAATACTTATCTAGACCATAAAACTAAAAGGACTAGCAGCACAAGTACACATTGCTTTGGATCTTGAACTAAAAATGATGAAGGTTCCTGCACTTGCTGAGGATATGTACTAGTAATAAGCTGTTTTGCTCTTTGCCTGTTCTAAATATGATTCCTATACTTCTGTTCTTCATGATCACATGCTTGGTATAGTAGTGAAGAGCAGCTGAAATAGTGTTCACTAGAGCCTGTTCTCCCTGGGATTCAGAGAAACAAGCCTTGACAACTCTATCAAAAGTTTTTTCAATCAAAAATGTCAATCAAAACCATCAAAAACTCTATCAAGCACTCTAGTACTGTTAGTGTATACTGTTATTGTGGCATACCCAATATATATGGCCATATACCTACAGCCTGGGGAAGGGAAAAAGTTTCCTCTACATTCTATACATCTTTGGACAGCATAAACAGATTTGGCCGCGTGGGGCATTACACGATATTTCATAGAATTATAGAATGGTTTAGGTTGGAAAGGACCTTGAAGATCATCAAATTCCAACTCCCATGCCATAGGCAGGGACATCTCCCACTAGACCAGGTTGCTCAAAGCCCCATCCAGCCTGGCCTTGAACACCTCCAGGGATGGAGCTTCCACAACTTCATATCTGTTAAAATTGTGCTCCAGTTTACATAATAAGAAATTGCCTGAAGTTTTATGACCCAAATACTGCCGATTAAAATAAATTATAAAATTATTATTGCTTATATAAAGCCTCTCCAATTTGTATTTTCCTTTGTAGAGGGTTTTAAATTTTGTGTATGTTGAAAGTGTTGACTCTGCAACAGCAGTTCCAATTTTCCAGCATTTCTACTGAGAATCTTGCCATAATTCCATTTTGGGTACAATCTTTGAGCATATAACGTATTACAGGTGTTGAGCTTATGGAAACAATAATACCATAGAAAGTTTAAAGTTAGTAACTGAAAAAATAACAGCTGTGTTGTCCATAGGAATGAGCTGCTAAGCAGACGTCTGCCTAGAAGTCACAGCCTCCCAGCCACTGCTTAATTACAAAGGTATGGTCTGATGCAGAGATTGTTTCCACTGTGGTATTTACACATTCAGCTACCTTATAAGGCTACTGAAAAAGCATACTGCTAAATGACAGAATTAAAAAATAAAACTCAAAGAAAAAAGGCTACAGACTGAGCAGTAAAAATCAAAAAAATCTCACCTACAGTTCAAGATCTAACTTTTGGGATAACATTGTTCTCCTAATGTCTGTGAACTTGAAGTTTAAAGAAGTAAAGGACCGATGAGAGGCTACAAGTATGTCTTAATTGTATATTAGAAAGATTTGGAGTTTTCCTATTTCCATTACTACAGCAAAGCAACCCAGTATTTATATTATACCTTCACACATTAACTAAGGTTAATATATGTTCATGTATCTTAACAATTGCCATTGCAAACCTATTCTGGGAAGTCTATTTTACGTTCACTGCTCTGAGAAACAAGTATGTTTCAAGTACTACTTCCATAGATCTTCTAGCTGTGGAGATCAAAACTTAAAAAATTCTGTTTCCATCTAAGCCAACGCTGTGTCCAAGTTTGGTACAGTTAAACGGGTCTTTTACAGCATCACTGTATCAAGTATTTTATCAGCATTAAATACTTTCTCCTGTTAATTAACTGCTTTATCTCATTAATTTCTTAAGAGACTATGGACAATATTGACTATAACAGACAATACTTGAGAATACAGGAGAGAGGTACTATGCATGGACATGAAGGAAAGGAAAGCTCATAAAATCAGTTTACGCTCCTGGGGAGCTGTGTTCTACTGATGCTTACTCAATGCATCTCAAATCCTTTCACTTTCACCACAAATACTGTAGACCTGAATTCTATATCTGCTTTAGTTCGAAGGGAATTAATGTTTCACCTTTCTAATTTACTATCAAATCTGGAATAGGATAATTCTTTGCTCATTCCAGGATTCTAAGTAGACAGCAAGCAAGAATAAACCTTATAATATAGTCCACTGATAAAGGCAGCATTAAACCCCTACTACCAGGACTATTTGTGACTTTATCCAATGACATCTTAATGTCAAAAAAACAGTCCTTGGAGAGAAACGCTCCAAGGAAGACTGCATTTTCATGGAAAGTTACCTGGCAAGGTAATAACATTATTAAGATAAGTCGCTCCCTAAAGGAAGTTTATAGAGCTCTCTAATCATACTAAACAATACCTGCTTAACTATGTAATTTAAGTAGTTTATTACATTTGGGTTAGTTGCCCTCTACAGGCTTAGAAGCCAAAGCCCATTTGCTCTCTTAAGCTTTATTTCTTTCTCCGTTATCACTTTCTGGAATTCCCTATTCAACTAATAAAAAAGAACAAACAAAAGAATATACAAAGCCTCAGCCATCTTTGTTCTAGTCCCTCAGAAATACCTTTAATCCTAAAATTATCCTATAATCAGTTTTCCATGGTTTTATCCCATCAATCTGCTCTTCATTTATATTTTCCCCTGCTTACATCGTTTTTTTCTCCAATGTTATTCCCCAGGATAGATGTTTGCTCCTTTGTGTGCTACCACAAATTAACAGGTTTTGTGTGATGAATATCTGTACACAGGTATCTGTGTTTTAAAACTTGTCTGTCCAGCCTTATAAGCTTACCTCCTTGTCTTGGTAAGAATCACCATGTTTTAATTTAGGGATTGCTTACAGTGAATCTGAATTATAGGGAAGACAGACCTTTATTCAAAGGGAATTGTCTTGAGAAAGGAATGAAAAGTACTACAGATCTAGACTGATTTTTGCCTTAAAACATTCATGATGATGGACTGTTGGATAAATATACTAGAATGAATGATCAAAGATGTAATTATGAAGGCATCATGTGAAAAGGATGGAAGCCAAGTGACTCATACTTACTAAACAAGTTTAGTCACTGAGTGTACAGAAAAAAGATATACATGACAACGTCACAAAGTAAATGTATCACCCAACAAAACAAAAACCCCATCAAATAAACTACGAAAATTTCAGCTTATACTACAAATGCATATAACATAACTGAGTGAAGGGTAAAACAAAATTCTATGAATTATGAATACATACACAATAAGAGTGCTTCCTACCTACAAGAATACCAAGAACTATGCCAAATAAGATGAAGAACTTGTTATAAATGCATACAAAACTTTCAGAGTTAAGCTGTATTTACTTGGTGTTTATTCCTAACATTTCCAAGACAGTAAATCATCTTAAATGCATTTCTAATGTTCACAAGGGGGGGGGGGGTGGGGTGTCTAGCCATCAATTAGTGATCTATGCAATTTATTTGGATATTTAACCAACAATTTGGACCAACAGAGGAACCAGTCTATAACTCAAGTCAAGCAAATTTTATTATAAAAAAATATTTTATTCAAGATATTCTATGGTCTTTGTTTTCAATACTATTGCATAACATGCTCACATCTACAAAAATCCACTGAAAATACTAAGTTATGGAGGTTGCTATAATGATGAATGAAAAATTTCAGGACTTTTACCATGGCCTAATAGGATGGGAATCTTTAAAGTAAAAAATGGCAGTGTGTCTTTCCCTTAACAACACGGCACAGCTGATTCTATTTACAGCAGGAACTGTTGCTATAAACATCTTTGAACCTGAGAGACTTCACTAGAGGCATACCTAATCCACCAGTACCAGCATATTCTTTCATCACCCTTTCCACTTCTCAAAAAAAACCCCTATATTAAGGTTAGTAGAATATCATCCTTTTACAGTTCAAATGACAGTGTAAGGCAAGTCAAGTCTTCCTCCACTGTTGAATTTTTCCAAATAAGATCTTAAAAACAATGACCGAAAAAACTTTGGTGACAACAGACAAACTACAGGACCTTTCATAAGAACACATTACACAGTTTTTAATCATTTGGCTTTCTCATCTCAGTGAATTCTAAGGAGATCTTTCTAAATTAATTGGAAAGCTCTTTTTCTTCTTCATCCTACAGGTCATTACCAAATACATTGAAAATGTCTCTACCAAGGGAAGGTTTTGCCTACTTTTAAGTCAAAAGTTGCAACTGTGGTGCCTTTGTGCATACCCAAATGATTGGGTGTAGAGATTTAAAAAGTATACTGACTTCCTCTGTGTGAAAAATTTACTCTTGAGGTATCAGAAGTAGCTAAATTAAGCCAGTTTCTTTAAAGCTGTGTGAGACATAATCACAATTTGACGGTAATGTGAGCATACTCCGAGTTAATTTTACTTTCACTTACTTATCAAAATTCTAGTATCTTTCTCCTCTATAGAAACATGCAGCCCTATGATAGGTCTACTATAAAATGGCACAATACATATAGAAAGCCCTTAAAGAGTATATACGGTACCAATTTATTCCATGTAAAGGACCATTACAGGTTAGGACTTACTACGGACAGTTACTTTAAGTACAATACTGATTAAAACACTAATTTTTATAAAGTAATTTTGTCATTTACCTGTCATTATGGTCAGAACATCTTTTAGCAATTTATGATAAAAGTTCACCAAAAATTTCCTCACCAAAATCTGTTTCTAAATCAGAAATAAGCTCCCCATCTTCGGTTAGGTCTTTCCTTAAATCATCCCTGCCACAAATCCTGCCAACAATCAATAACCTTTGGAGCAAGAATCATTTACCTTGCCAATCCATAATATTACAGCTTAGGGAAAAAAAAAAATAGGAAGGAGGTAAATATATCAATTTATTGAAACATCTTTTCTACCTGCCACCAATGCTTCAAACTACAAAGATGTGCCCCTAGACTAAACTTAACTTATATTTAGAAGAAAAAGATAAATGTCTGCTTACTGTAAGCTTAATAGAAACTTAACTTAAGCTTATTGAAATGATTTATGATCAGGTAGCCCTAAAATACAGGTATTATAACAACATTATCAAACCTAGTAGCAAAACAACAGTAACCTGACACTGGCATTCATCAACCTAATGTTGCCACAGACAAAAGGCAACATAACAGTAATGAACTCACAACACTCCCAGGTCCCAGGATTCAAATTTATATCCATTCCTAATCCATTCACTTCTACCTCAGTATGCTCACACAGGACAGGTTTGTTTATTTTATTTTATATTGTTCAGTTAGGAAGATTAACAATGATACTGAGCATCTCAGCAACCAAGATCAAGATAATTTCAGCAAAGATGATCTGACAGAGCAAAAGAAAGCAGGAAAGACACGAGAAGGAAAGAAGGATGAAAAGTTAACCACCAAAAAGGATAAAAGGAACCTATCATAAGTTTTAAATACCGCTGCTACAAACATAAAACAACTGAAAAAAACAGAATTTACTGAATGCTATTTAGCAGGTAGCATGCTTCCCTAACAAATAAAATTCACAATAAATACAGGATATGTCATTTTTCCTTGGCTTTTAGGATGATCCAGGCTGGGCTGTTCTACTCCTCCTGCAGCTCCAGCCCCACATGTTCTTGTTCATTTACTTTCAAGGTAAATTCTCTTCAAAGGTAAATTTTTAAGCTTGCATGGGGTCTCTGATTAGGCATAAAAGAAAACTGTAGACACATTCATGCTCAAGTTTCTTACAGAGCAATGACTTGGGTTTGTTCTAATGCTTTTCTAACATTGTGTGCGCTTGGTAAAATAAAGCTTAGCCCAGACTGTGCATTAAAAAAACTGACAGAGAATAAATGACTTACTAGCTTTCAATATATATGAGATCATGGCTTCAAGATAAGTCATATAATAAAGACTCAGTCTCCTGAAAGTAGTGACGCACAATCCTCTGCACCATTAAGAAATATGCCAGACCCTTGTCAGAGTATCTCAAGCTTAGTGTCACTCACAGATAGCAAACCAGAGAATATATTCACACTGAAATAAAGAATCTAAGATTTACACCCCTTTTCTGTGTCTTCTAACAAACTCTAAATCTGAAAAAAAAAACCCAAAACCAAAACGTCCAAGATATGGATATGAATATAAATAAAATGGCTAGACAGGATGACAACTTTTTTTCTACAACAAAGTAAAGGTTGAAATTTTTGAAGCTGCCTTCAGAAATAAGATCACCCAAATAAAAATCCTAAACCAATACAGAAATCTCTCTTTAATGATTTTACTTATATTTATATGTTACATTTAATATAGGACTGTGCAAACTATTTGCCTTTGTCCCACCAAAACAATCTGATAAAATTTTTAGTAGAAATTTCCTTTGTTCAAAAGAAAACCAAATCCTCCGGTAGATAACATATTCCAATAAACCTGATATTCATATTCTTTGACAATCAGATTTCACTTTACTTTTTCTTTTCCCCAAGTAAAACATTGAAATATTTAATTCTGTAAGCATCCAAATGTTTCACAAGGAACATCACAATGTTTTGTTTCAGAAGAATTTGTTGTTCTATGTGCCTACAAATGGCGCCATTATGTAAGGATACTCTGATTAGCTTGAATCAGGCACTGAAGGAATTCTAGAGCTCCTGAAGTAAACTGAAAATAGACTCCAGCTGTGCTGCTGCACCACTTTACTGCTCATTTCCAGCTTAGGAATCTTTACACTACACTGCAAAGTACAGCACAAGCATGTTTCTTCTCTGGGAAATTCCCAAACATGACAGCCTTTTATTATTTTTTTTAAGAAGATCCAAATCAGCGTCCGTGACATGGGTACGCACACAGAACCCCTTTTGGTTCTACGCAGGTTCTCAGTTTCACCCACGCGCATTCGTTCCTTCCCAAACAGGATCGTAAGGATGGCCTGAAGCAGAAGCGGAGAGCTGTTTGTGCGGTGACTGGACGTGGCACCGCTGCAAGAGGATGGTGGAGAGATGAAAAGGGGAAGATGTGAATCCCAGCAGGGAAGGGGTGGAAATGGGGACACCCATCTGAAAGGGGTAGGGAGAGCGGATCCTAACTGCTGCTGAGAGCGTGAATAAGGAGCCTGCAGGCAGCCAGAGCTTCTCAAAAGCTCAACAAAGCAACATGGCTGCCAGTGCTGGACTCGTGCTGCATACAGAAAACACACCATTTTCCTACTATCAGAATTCAAGTCATTCCCTGGAAACTTCAATCACGAATACAACAACGTGCATCATGTGGAGTTAATTGTAACCTCATAAAAGCTGGAAAGTCAAAATGAAGTCTTCCCATTCAGCCTGCTGTGTGTCCTGTGAAGGTATTGAGCCCTTTAAAAAGATCAAGAATTGACTTCTGTCCAATTTTAAAGAGAACAGCTAGAATTCAAGTTGTTTAAAAGCTCGCATGCATTTCAGTAGATAATTTAAATACAGAAAAACAAATACATTTTTTACAAAGTATTACTTCTTACATTCCTGAGAACAGAATGAGCAAATTCCTCCACCAGAAGAAAACTGCATACTTTCTTATTCTCTCCTTACCTTACCTTCTTACCAACCTCTCTTTATTGTAACCTTCACATAAACCCCTGATCATTTTATGCATACTACCTTGCTTTCCACTAAGCTTTCTGTCCTCTTGGTCTTTTTTTTTTTATTTTGTTTTATCCAAAATTTCTCCAATCTCCTTAATTGCTACTGCTTTTTTCACCCGTGCCTCCTAACTACTTATCTTTTATTCCTGATGGCTACATACTTGCAATCTTTTCATCAAAATAACTAGCTAATGAAAATCAGACCTTTTCTGCCTCTTTCTTCACTTGATCTCACTATTTTTTAAGGCAAATAATTTATGTAATTTTAAAAATCTGTGGTGTTCTGACTATGACTAAAAACACAGAAAGTGTGATAAAATGAAGTGGAATGGTCTTTTGAGAAGAAATACTGACAATGAACTAATTTCAGAGAGAACAGCGATGCATACCCTGTACGAATTAACATTGTTAAACCCAAATTTAATTTTTATGAGTTAGGAAGACTTAAGATTAATTTTCTTAGTTTTTTCAAAACTCCAAAAGCAGACTACTAAAAAATGCTTAGAAGACTTAAGACAGTATTTGAATTTCCGGACCTGCAAATGGAAAGGAAGCAGAGCATTCTACATTCCCCTAAAATGACTATTAGAATTACAATTTGAAAAATATCAGCTCTGATAGCAATCTCCAAAGCTATCTACTGATGGTCATTTGGCAAGGGCTGGGAGTACCCGCTTTTACAAAGCTCCATTGATCACTGAAGTTATGCAGCATAAGGTACTAAACTTTTATCTAAGACTAAATATGTATAGTGGGGGGAAAAAAACCCACAACTCTAGAATATGCGTGTCAAGAAAATAATTTTTTTCAGAATTCTATGGAAGACTATTACTTACACAAACTGAAAGCCAGTATCAGTAAAAGTGGCAATCTCTCCTGGTGAAGTGTTGTTTCATGAAAAATTAGGACAAGACTGATATTCTGCATAACTATTAACACTAGAAACTAATCAAGAAAAAAATGCATGAAAAGAATAAAAATCTGCTATGATAAAGGACTTTGTTCTTCTTCTTTTTGTGAAAGGGATGAAAATGTTTCTCATTTCCATCTGTTTCATTTTTACGCAACAACAATTCCTGGTTTGTAATAACAGGTGGGAGAAATGGGAAGTATTTTCATCTCTTTCGCAAAAGGAGAAAGAAAATTAGGTAGAATTCACTCCTCAAAACAGAATTGGGCACTGAGACAGTGCTTATGGAAAAGACTGAGCAGATAAACACAGGGATTTAGTAAAACAATGCAGAAATCAAATCCCCAGAGATGCTTCACAATCTGTAAAACAAAGCAGAGGATCAGCTCTTCTAAGCTGAAGCTAGTTGAGAACTGTGGGTATGTGCTTTTTTCTTATTATCACTCTTTATTTTTGAAAGATAGAGGTATAGGTATGTGGTCTGTAAGAAGCTTGGCCTAAAAACACTAGAATGCTATTACAGACAAGCCCATAGTGATATATTAGCAGTCTGAATAAGAGGAGCACTGACAAAAACTGACCTGCTGTTATATACAGGACTAATCACAATTAGAAACCCTAACAATTTGCCTTAATCACCACCCCAGAACACTACACTACAGTTTGTCATTATAATTTGTATAACAGCCAGCAGCAAGTGAACACAACTTCTCTATCACTGGCAGCACATGAACAGCAAACCTGTATGAACAGAGCTCTTGTGTATCCCTGGTTGCTACTACATGACTCCTGAAGGGGAAAAACAGAACATGACGAATTCTTTCTGCATGGGACAGAACAACTTTCTGTACATATAAAATCCCAGGTGGGCCTCCCTATCCAATAATATTACATAATTCCTTACCTCAAATAACATCTTTCAGTATAAAAGCTGAAGTACATACCAACTGGCAAGATTAACAAAATGCAGCAACATGATATTCTCCTTATTCATGAACGCAAGTTATTTAGAGCAGTTTATGCAGCTTTATTCACCAGAATCAACACAACACTCAATGAGATCTGACTTAGTTTCAAGCCAGACTTTCTGTAAGTACAGAAACCGTATTGCTAGTTTCCACTAAAATAATTAAATGGAGATGTGATTATAACCCATTGTGCATAATTATGCAAAATTTGGTATTGCTTTTTATGTCAAGACAGACCCTGAATAAAGATTAACATATTTGTGCCTGGAACACTTATAAAACTTTTCAGACGCATGCCTCCCAGGGACAGGATGATAAGCTCGAGAGATGACCCGATTTGTTTGGGAGTTTTTGTTTTCTTTTGTTTAGGGGGTAGAAGAGGAGGGGGTATTGTTAGCCAAAGATGCTACACAGGTTTTGTGGCTAGATAACAAAATGGGGATGG
>NW_009646937.1:212916-263223 GCF_000708025.1 Charadrius vociferus | reverse complement strand
AATAAGGGGGGGGGGGGAGAAACTCACATTCTTATGAAAGCTGTTAATGATAGGAAAACCATAAAATTTAAAGAAAACTTATTCAGGTGATTTGTGAAAATACCAGATGCGTACACAGAGCTGCAAAGTATTTATCTTAAGAGTAGAGTCTGTCTTGGAGAGTTTGCATTTTGAAGAGCAGCTTAGTAGTCCTCCTACATAGTCAGTCACTACTTCTCTAGAATACTATTAGAAGGAAGCACTACTCTGGCACTTGCTTCTTGAAACCCAATCCAGAAAAACTTCAGTGCATGTTTTAATGTAAACACAGTTACACTGGGAAATAATTCAGAGTGTGCTTTTGTACCATTTGAGTCAACTTCATTATATTTTGTCATTCTTTCTGTGGATCCCTTAAGCTCCCAGAAGCCCCTTAAAGGTCTGATAATTTAAAACTATATCATAGTGTCATATAGTGTTTGGAGATATCCTGTTCCTCTTTGGACATATCACATGTTGGACAACAGACAAAATAATGAGCTTGGACTTGATGAACAATGTGAAAAAATTCATTGTGTCTGAAGAAAAATAAAAAAATATGGCTCTATATTTAAAACAAAGGAATATGAAGTGGGTCAGTATTCCTTTAACCATTAGCTAATTCTAATTAACTAACAGCTTATCTACTAAAATAATTCTGAATGAATAATCATTTCTGATTTATGTTAGAATAAGAGCACCTCCAAAGGGAATGCAAATGGCTTATTTCAAATTCCAGTTTGAGTACTTATTTGGATTCACCCTCAGCCAAAATTAGCAAAATCAGTAGTCAAGCTTTAGAATAAAAAATCATAGCACTTGTGCACATTTTCACAGATTTTAATAACAAAGAATTTCTAGAAAAACTACAGGACCCTACAGAAGATGGAATAGTTATCTTAGATTAATTTAAAACATTGTTACAAAATAAAACTGGGCTAACCACTAAGGTTCTACTTGAATTCTTTTTCTTCTGCCCCAGGTCATCACTGTCAGTCTCACCATTTGTTTTTCATCATTTTTGGGGTTTTTTTTTGTTGTTTTTTTTTTTTATGACCAAAACGCCAAATGTCAAATAATGGGGTCCAAAAAAAAAAAAAAAAAAAAAAAATAAAATCAACCTTCAGGCACTGATCTCTGTTTTCGCTCCTGTCTGCTGTTCTGACACTTATAAAGCCTACTTTGATTTTGTCCTAATAATCTCTTTCCGAGATCTGTTCTTCTCTCCGTTTCTTTAAGTCACTCAATGCATTACCTGTGAGTTTTAGAAATAGCACGGGCCCATGAATTTTGGTCTCCCCAAAACTGGTAGACTCACACTTTATTCGAAACCGTTTGTTTGTTCTATTTTCCCATGGCTTCATTTTCAATTATTTTTGTAATTTTCTCCCTTTCGTGACTTTCATCTTTTTTATGCCAGAAACTCTAAATCTCCTATACTGCTAAAATGGTACAGTTACCATCTATTTGTAACCTTAGTCCAAAACTAGAGTAATGTACTTATCTTGCCACTCTTTTTCTTTGCATCTCTTCAATCTGCTTTCATTGTCTCTAGTATCATTTCAAGAATATCTCAAACTCTTGCAGCCTATCCAGTATTGAAGTGCCTCTGTTCAATAAAGCAGTCAGACACATACTCAGTATATAAACTGTCCTCCCATCCTCCTCTTATAACGGTCTAAAATTTTCACTGTGTTTCTGTCCATTCATTTCAATTTCTACAATATATAGGCTCTTATACAGTATACTTAAAGCCTACATTTTCTTCCAAAGCAGTGATGTCAATAATGACTGCCAGAGTCTTTAATTAATCTATTGTGATACAGGTAAGGATGCTAGATTCTGTCCCATCTCTGTAGTGAATTTCAAACATAAATAATGTATTAAAAGCAGAAATGGCTCTCTACTTAAAAAACAATACAAAACAAACAAAAAAAACCCCAAACCAACAACAAACACACAACAGTTAAAGCAGTTCAAAGCAATTCAGTATACCTTCATGACTGAAAACATCTATTACTAGGCCAGTTAATTCTGGGAAATACATTCTTCAAAACAAATTCATTATCACTAACTACCATTGCTGCTACAATTAATTAAGTGTCTCAATAAAGCAAATTCTTTATAACCTTTTATGTTGAAAATAAAATCAAGAATTTATATATTCAGAAACTATGAAAGAAAATATATCAGAATATAATGACGAGTTCTTTTCTCAATATTCCATACTGGTTTTAATAAAAGTCTAGATTATAAACCACACAAAATCTGACAGTTCTAAAAACAAATTTAGCAATCAGTAATATCCTCAGAAAGCCATTACATTTTGCAATGCAGCCAACAAAACTATGCAGTGACACTCCATAACACCCACTAAAAATCTTCCAAAGCCACACAAAAAGCAATATATTTTTAGTGCTTGAAAAAACAATGAAAACGTACATAATTACAAGCACATTTTAAATGTTTGCTTCTTTTAATTGGCAGAAAACAACAGAGAGGAATGCAATCCAGGGCCCTTCAACCCCAACAAATGGCACAGGGAGAGAGGCCTTCTGTCACTATCAGGCAGCCCTGAGCCCACTCGATTTCACACAGAGGCCTCTGATTCTTGATTTCAACCATCAAGAGCAACCTATCTCCTGTTCTCAAGAGCAACAAGGAAGGCAGGTTTGACCCTCCTGTCTTCAGAAATCCAGGAGAGTCAGAACAACATAAGTGGGAATGCTAACAGCCAAGTATATTTGTTCAGTGGATGAGCAGGACACGCAACTTTCCCCTTCTCTCTTCAGGCATACAAAGCTTTGCTGGGCTGAAGGGACCCACCACGAGCTACTGGTTCTCTGAGTTGGTATCCCATAAGAGCAAAGAGGGATCATCCTTTCTCGCAGAGCTATTTTTTTCAGTTTCTCTGATGAGTCATGGATTGTCATCGTTTGAATTACACTTTCAAGCTCTTCTATAGAAACACAAGGACTAAAAATACATGCTTTTAATAAGAGCTGAGATTCTGCCACTGTCACATGGTTCCCCAATTAGTCCATTCTCCCTTCGTTTTGTTTCTTCAAGGCTTGGTGAACTGTAATTCTCTGTTTGTGACATCAGGCTCATTTCCACAGCAACCAATTGAATTATCCCCCAAATCTTTATAATAGAGAATAAGCAATAGGAACAGATGAACTCTTAAGAAACAAAAGCTTCTCACTGTTTACATGCAAATGTCCATAGAAACAACCAAACAATAAAGAAAAAGAAATATGGAAGATACATAGAAACACAGGAAATGTAACAAAGGCATAATCAATGTTTATATATTTTACGGTGTATAAATACATGTTCAGTAATTTTATGACCATATGTCAGATTTGTAATAACCACAGTATGTGTTCAATGCCAGTAACAGCTGATGCTGCAACACCAGGCATTAATGACTGGCAGTGGATATTTGTGCAGCTTCAATTCTAGAAAGAAATCATTATTTTTGACAAAGAAAACAGAACCCAGGGTGAGATGACACCATTCGCCTTTCAGGATTCTAAGAGGGGAGGTATCACTGCCAGCCACCGCACGCCATGGGTCCCACAGCCACAGAAACTTGAGAACTGGGGTTTCGGTTTTGGACTTTGTAGGAACTCTTTAGATTTGCTTCTTGCAGTGATATCCTCGAAAATGGAAATGCATAGTCATTTACTTTTCCCCTAAAGACTTACTCATAATTCCCTTCTATTGCAACAAAGGCCCAGAATTTGGGAGCCTGACTGTATTATTTAAGAACCATAGATCTACCTGTATGTCTAAGAGTTAACACAAACCTTGATACTACTAGCAGTGCTATAGCTTTGGCTAACTTAATCTTTCGCAGATACCTAAACAGCCACTCTGCCCTCACCGGAAACACTGGAAACTTAGTAGCATAATCTAGAAAATAATACGATTATCCTAAAAATAAAGGTCAAACACTATCCAGTCTCAGCACAACCAATTAAATATCTGTATTGTATTGAACTATTGTGTTTTACTACTCAGTAAGACTGAGTAAACATAACTATCTTCTCCAGGTGTTGTGATCACCTTCTCTTCCCCATTCCCTGAAGCAGATGTGCAAGATGGTTGCAAGTAAATCACCATCTTCTAGTGAGGCCACCAAGTACTCTTGATGACCAGACAGTGTCCTATTCATCAGGCAGCAAGCATGGCCCGTGCCTCTCTGATCAAATGATGGTTTTGTAATAATAACAGCCTTTTCTAACAGTATTTTATCTCTGGAGACTGAGATCAATGCAACTTGGTACTATCTAACAGGCTGCACCAATTTTTTCCTTTCTCTAATTCCTCTAACACTTCTTCCATATGAGACCTAAACAGGTACAAAACTTTGACACTAGCTTCCCTAAAATGGATAAATAGTGTGCTAGCACTAGCACAACTGACACCATTTTCTCCGTAATACTTTCATTACCCCTAAATGAAAGTTGCAATTTTCTTGCCATCGTATTTTTGACCCTGCTACTCAATCATTCAGGAACCAGAAGCAGCTCTTTAGGACAGGAATTGAAGCTCAAAATGAAGCTGGTGCTTCATTGAAATGATACCACTCTGGACCAATTTGTCAAAATCTTTAAAAATTTTGAATTACAAGTTTACAGTAAAGGCCTATTGCCTTCTCTGGTTTTACTAAATGGATTGAATCTCTTTCTGTTATGACCTCTTGCTAGCAGTCCCCAGTCAACAGCATGCAGCAGCAGCAGTCTTGCATTTTCCTGGCCATAATCCCTTTATATCAGAACTCCTGAACAAGTCAGATATTTCTGGGAGTATCCTCTGTTCTGCAGAGGAATAGGAGAGCTTATAAACAGCAGAGTATGTCCCAATTTTGCCATCCGATAGTCAAAAATGCATATAAATTTATTATTTTCCTTAAAACGTGTCTCCCTGCAGTTGGCATACAAAGTTTCTTGCAGTCAGAAGACAGGGGAGGATCCCTGAAATTAGCTTAAACATGAACATAATACTGTAATAAGATACGCAAAAAGTCACTCAATGTGACTTTACTTTGTGCCATTACTGTGTACAATTCAAATAGAGTTCTAGGAAAGCCATTAGTTCCTAAAAGATTGTTTTAAATTATAATACATAGTAGCCTGAGAGGGACTGAAAGGACTCAAATGCATTTGCCTTTGCCATGAAATAAATTAACTCCTGAATAATTTGATAGACCCTTTAGTCAATGTAAGGAGGTCAGCACTCTCTTCTGCATTGTCCCTTTCCTTAACAGCCTATTGTACCTTAAAGAAGTCAGATGCCCTTCTTCAGTATGGGCATGGAAGCAGGAAACAAGTTCTCCATACACCTGAGTATCCTGCCTGACTGCCATGAGAAGGTTTCTCCTTACTCACAGCTCTGGACAGAGTCAATATGACACTGTTTACCCTAGACAGGTTAACTGAAGAATTGACTGGCTTCTGTTTGGGTGAAAACACATCTGCTAGTCATAGATCAGCATGTATCATGGCAGGAACACCAAGCATTTTAAGTCATGAGAAAGCCCACCTCAGAGATCCAGATCACACTGTACTACTGTATGTTTATCAGCTTTTACTGTCAGAAATTGTTGGCTTATCTTACCTACCTCACATTCTCTTCCAGACCGAACACAGAATGCCTGATGACACAAAGGAAAGCAAGCCACTAACACTTCTGCAGCTGACATTGGTGCCCAGCTCTCAACTCCTCACAACTTCATCTATGAAATAATCTTTAGAGGCCAAGCCCCAACTATGACCAGATAAAAGAAAAATAAATTCACAACTTTGTATCTTTTTTTTTTTTCCTCGATTTCAATTTAACAGGAGTTGTAAAGTTGGATCTAATATCTTCATTAGTGCAGACTGAATATAACCACCTTCCTTTGGACAGAGTTCAGCTTTTTCAAAGAATAAATCTGACTAGAGCCTAAATCTATCACATACAATATTTCTACCCTATTTTCTCTAAACGTACCACACAGGAATATGCACCAGGGATTTAAAGTCACAGATCTTACGAAAGAAATGACAGTATTGTATCAATAAGCACAGTTCACCTCTCAGAAGAGCTACAGCAAGTTCCCCACCAAACCCTTGAGTGGGACTCCAATTTCTCTCAGTCATAGTTTTAGTCCCCAGTGACAGGATTCAGACTCCACAAATGATCAGCAGGCCCCTTTTTCTGGCCACTCCATCCCCAAACAGGCCTTGCATGCTAAGAGGGGATCTCTCACTAGACCCGTTAGCCTTCTCCATGAAGTTCTCCAAGTACATGGGCTATCATATAGGCAGTGCTGACAGACTTCATCTTTCTGACAGGCTCTGACAAAACTTTACGAGAACTTAGTTTCCTCCATATTTACTAACAGCAGCAGAAAAAACATACTCCTAAAATCCAATACTTAGGGTAAAAAGTAATCACAAGCAATTTTCTCACTCCACATTCCAAACAGCCAAAAATAACTGGTTTTAACAATCTGTATTCTTTGATGAGGCCTATTCCCTCATTAGAATTAGCACAATCTCATGTGGGACTAGAAGTCTGGGACACTCTGAGGGATTGCGTAATGGTCCTTTGCTGCTGGTGACCAGCTGCCACATGTATGAAGTTCCCTGCAGGTTATCATTTATACCCATTGTAAAAGAAAATCTTTTCCATCTGTGAGGGCAACAGAATCAAAGCCACCCAAGAGTCTCTGGCAACTTAATACTGGACCAAAACTTCTGCTGACCTTCCTGTTTCTCTTCAGAGATCTTCTTCACAAGTTACGCCTTCCTATTCCCCTGTAAAATTTTTAGATTGTCTAGTTCTTGCTGTTGATGCTACATCAAAAGATGCTGCAGCTGCTGATGCTGTTCCTGTTCTCACAGCCATTTCAGTAGCACTCCAACATCTATTTCTATCTCCAGGCTGTAACAGTCTGCCCAAGTTCTCCTCCACCAGCCTGGGAAAAAAATCACTGCCAAAAGTTTTGCAAAAACTTTTTCAGGCTCTTTCCTCAGGGCACATTTTGTTGACAAACTCAAAAGGACAACACCAAACCAAGCTATTTCCCCAGAGTGCACATACTGCTGGAGCTCAGAAGCCTTTTCCTCTGCCTACTAAGGGAAGGGCAGACCTTCCTTCTCCCTTTTAAAGTCTAGCTGAATCATGAAAGTCTTGCTTTAACTGTTTCCAATCCTTTCAATATTTTCTCACTTGCTTTTGGAGCACGATCATCTAAACTCCCCTTACTGTATAATTTGGACTACAACAGCCATAAAACTTTATTTAATAAAAAGGAGATACAAAATTCATTTAATAAAAAGGATACAACCCCCCCTGTCCAAACTAATCAAACTTACCATACAGATAATAACCATTAAGAAGCTATTTAAATTATTTCTCTCTAACGTCCTTACAATTCAGGCTGCTGTTAGGAGTAGTACAGAACTATGCATATACCTGGTACTACACAGTTTAGAAGAAACAGTCTCTGCCTGAAAAGTCCTGTTTGTACCTTACGCTATGCAGTAACATTTTTATGCAAAAAAAAAACCCCAAAACTCTGCATATTTTCACCTTTCTTTCCCACAGCCAGCATTGTTCGTGAAATCCAAAGGAGAAAAAAAATACGAATTTTCTTCTCTTGAGTGCATGTATTTCCCTAGAATCTTCACGATTTGGTGTGGGCAACATTGTTGTCGTTATTGTTATTATTACTATTATATAATGAGTACACCAGTTAGTTCTCTTTTCACATATTCTTCTAAGGCATTTTAAAACCAGGCAAAGATCCAATGCAAAATATTTTCTACTGTGCTCTTTTCAGAACAAGAGGAGAGAGGAGATTTTTAATTTGACCCGCAAGGAGGACACAGAGAAACTGTCTTTGGAAATAATTATCCTTCCAAAAACCACGCATATGCATATTAACTTCAAAGAGCTAAGTATTAGGTAATATGGTCTTTGAATTCTAGAAATACACTTTTCTTCTTTTTAAAGTAATATTTAAACTGTTCCAAAAAATTCATTTGAAGCCCCAAATTATTTAAGGATGGTGAGCAGATGAAGAAAGGTCTTAAATTGGAAGTATAAAGTTGCCTTGAATCGAGCTGCAAAATAATTCAGTAAAATGAAGAGGAAAAACTTTTCATGAGGAAAAACTTCTTTACTTTGAGGGTGGCAGAGCACTGCAACAGGCTGCCCAGAGAGGTTGTGGAGTCTCCTTCTGTGGAGATATTCAAAACAAGCCTGGATGCGATCCTGTCCAACCTGCTGTAGGTGAACCTGCTTCAGCAGGGTGGTTGGACTAGATGACCTCCGAAGGTCCCTTCCAACCCCTACCACTCTGTGATTCTGTGAAATTATGGCTATTCCGTGGACTAATTTACTGCAAGACATTCATTTACTATTACCTTCTGACTGTCACTTAGCAGGAAACGTTTAGTGATTAGGAACAAGTGGTGTAGAACTCATCCTCCTTTGCGGTTCAGTTACATTTATGGAAATTGGGAAAAGCTGGTATGTATTCAGGAAAGAAATTTTACATTCAGGGTTTGTGTTCACCAGTCAATACACTTGGATAAAGCTGAGAACCATACTGTAAATACATGATGAAGACAACAGGCAGACAAGATGTGGTAGGAACTTCTCAATGGGATACCAAAGATAGTACCCGCACACAGAGCTAGGAGCAGGCCTTGTTTGTTTAACTGTACTTGCAAGAGTAGACAGGCTATCATCAAGCTGACAGAAGATTAATTAAAAGTGGAACTACAGTGAACTGGAGCAAAGTGTCTTTCAGTCAGAAAGTGGAAAGCACACGTCTCTGTCAGAGCACTAGAATCCACGTGAGGAGTTTATATAGTGAAAGATCCACACACTTACTTTGGTGACTAAAAAGGGCATTTAAGCTAAATTCAGACCTCTAAGCCCAGGACAGCTGGATCTATAATGTCCACATTCAATCAGCACATATAACCTAACTCTGGAAGTACTTTAAGCTTATTATCTGTGCAGCCTCCATCTCAATATGGTTTGAAAATTCCTTTACATGACTAAAGTCAATTGATGCAGAAAAGAAGCAGTTCCTCTAGGTGCCTCCTGAGTTCTGTTGCAGTCTAAACATAAGAAGAGGCACTTAATTTGTCTCTTAGAACCTGGGTGAACCCGTTCCTCTGTTATTCTCAGAAACAAAAATACTTGCACATGTGACTGATTTCAGCAAAGTCTGGCAGCAAGTCATCTTCATAAAAGAGGTGGAAGTGAGACAGGCTTGCCTTCTGGTTAGGGGAAAGACTGAGGATATGGGTTCAAACCGAGCTTCAACCTCAGAAGACCCAAACCCAAATCCCTCACTCCTACAACTGTGCGCTGTCTGCTATGCAGCAGAACAGGTTACTACCCATTCCAGTACTGGATCAAAACTAAGGCTATCAGACCAGAAAGGTGGTTCGTGCTTGCATGGAGGGCAGCAGCTGGGGGTGTCACACAAGCAAAACACTATCTCACTCCACAGACAGCTTAGCTTGATGGGATTCAGCTTGAAAAGGGAACTCCGTGAGGGTTTTTTCTGACCAAGCAAATATGCAAAACACCAGCAAATGCATTTCAAATAGAATATTTTCTGGCTGGATAGGCACATGAAATACAGAACACTGTCTCCTCTCCTGAAAACAAATGAGAAAACTTTCTTACCCAAATTTACTTAGGCTCCAATGAGAAGCAGAAGTCGAAATGCACCCTGTGCTTAAAGCTTCCTACTGGTTAGCACGAGACACTTCGGCACATCCACTCTTTGGGCTCACCTGCTAAAGGTATCTGTTTTGCATCAATGATAGGAGATGCTGTGAATCATCAACACTTCGTATTTGAGCATGGCAATATAATACAGAGGTGTAAGTGTGAACTCTGAACCCTGTCCACTGAGCTCAGGTCAGTCTAGCACAGTTTGTTTAAGAACTTCTTTGTTTTCTTTTAATTAAGTCTTTACCATTCAGTATTATTACTTCTTATTTGCACACCAAAATGTGTGCACACTAATGTATCAGAAAAAAACTCTTTCTGTAGGTCTTATTGTTTGACACGCTGTACTACTTTCTTTCAGTCATGCAAATCTTACTATCAAATACCTGCATATATTGGCTCAGATTAAAAAAAAATGTATGTTTGTATAATGAACTTAAAAGAACAGTTCTTTCCATATTTCAGCCTGTTGTTGTATTGGGTTTGTGTGGCAAGGTTTTGGTAGCAGGGGGGGCTACAGGGGCGGCTTCTGAGAGAAGATGCCAGAAGCTTCCCCCGTGTCCGATAGAGTCAGTGCTAGCTGGTTCCAAGTTGGACCTGCTGCTGGCCAAAGCCGAGCCCATCAGTGATGGTGGTAGGGCCTCTGTGATAACATATTTAAGAAGGCCGGGGGGGCGTGGTGAAGACCATGGTGAGGCAGGTTGTGTCCCTGCAATTCATGGAGATTAATGGTGGAGCAGATATCCACCTGCAGCCGGTGATAGCCTTCCACACCGGAGCAGGTGGATGCCCAAAGGAGGCTGTGACCGTGTGGAGAGCCTGCGCTGGAGCAGGCTCCTGGCAGGACCTGTGACCCTGTGGAGAGAGGAGCCCATGCTGGAGCAGGTTTGCTGGCAGAACTTGTGACCCTGTGGGGAACCCACATGGGAGCAGTCTCTTTGTGAAGAAGTGCAGCCTGTGGGAACGACCCACGTTGGAGAAGTTTGTGGAGGACTGTCTCCTGTGGGAGAGGACCCCACACTGGAGCAGGGGAAGAGATTGAGGACTGATAGAGTAGCTTGGTGGGCAACTGGCATCCAGCCAAGGTCAACCCACCACAGTTGTACAAAAGTAATTCTGATTCCAGTGACCTTATTAAGTAGATCTGACTATCAGCCGCTAAGACTATGATCCAAAGTCACCGACATTCAAGGTAGACAGGTTTTTTGGAGATTATACTCTTTGTTCCAATACTCACTTTGGGCCTGATTCAAACTAAAATAGGGATTATAAATATTCTGTTTTGTAAATTCAAGAAAGTGTATCTGTTAAAAACTTCCATAGTTGAAATAATGTTGTAATTTAGGTAAGATTCATGAATTCTCTACACCAAACTGAATGAAAGGCAGAGCAAGTGACACCCCCACATACCAGCAGGTGAGCGGAAAACAAATCTATAAATTCCATAGTGTGTTCTGGAGTCTTTCAGTGAAGCCCACTCCTTAAAATGAGGCAAGGCTGGGAGCTCACCACTCGTTGGCAGGCAACTGCCACAAAGTCAAACATCCCTGCAGTGTCACCTTCTGACACCCAGGTCATCTGTCCCTTCCTGCAGAAGACCCACATGTACTTCAAGTCACATCCTGGAGAGAAGTGTGCAATGCCTTTTTTTTTTTTTTCCCTTTTCTTTTTTCCCCCCTTTTTTTTTTTTAAATAAATCAAACCCTACCAAGCCAGCCAAACACTACTGGAAATTTGGTAATTTTCAGTTCACTGTCTTGCTACGTTCAACAAAGACAATGAAATATCAAAGCAGTCATACACACAAACTTCATAAAATTCCACATAATTTAATTACTATACTGTAATGAGTAAAGGCATCTACTGTCACAATATTTCGTACCTCTGCATGTTAGATAAAAATGTATCAAATTCAAAAATTTTGGATACAATTAAATATTTTTTTTTTAAATTGCATTTTAAAGTCTTAAATCACACATTTAAAGATACTGCTATTCAGTCATTTAGCAAAATTAAATTGGACAGCTCAGAAATTTAAAATAAGGCTCATATCTGGGTTATATTCCCTTGGCATTATACATCAAAGCCTACATGCCCTTAACAATATTTTTCTAATTGCCTCAGAAATTAAACTACTTATGCGAAGATGCATCACATTTCATATTTTCAAACAACTAACATCCTTCTAGAAAAACAGAGGAAGCTTGAAAGAGGCCTCTTTCTGTTATGTATAGGCACAAACCTGAACACAAACAAATACAAGCAATTTCACTAAATACTTTATCCTGATACCAATAGTTCTGTTAAAGCAATGACTCTGAACTATGGTGTGTGCGAGAAGTTCTGGAGGAGCAAAGGGAAGTAGAAAGAAAAGGAATACATTAAATGCCTTTTTTTTTTCCCCATAAGGAAGATGACAAACTTTGGCAAATGCTGCCTTGAAGGCTTAAATTATAAGAATGCATAGGAAAAAAAAACATAACTGTTTTATCTCTCTCTATTAGAAGTCTTCAATTTCTGGTACTGAAAAAGTTAATGAAGAATAATTTTAAAATATTTTCCCAGGAAGAAGTAAATATTGTCAGAAGTGGGTTTTTTTGTTTTGTTGGGTTTTTTTGGTTGTTTGTTGTTTTTTTTTTTTTAAACTGCTATGTTCTGTTTACTATCCATTTATGATCTAATTAAAAACAAACAAGCTTATTCATGTCAAACGTGAAATACAAAATTTTCTTTGCAGCAGTCTCTGAAGGCAATGGAACATCAATATAAAATTTGGATGTGTTCTTTTTAAGGTCCATGTAATTGCATCTCGTTTCCCTTTATTTAATGTTTCTGTGTGTCACACACAAATAAAAGAACTACTGAAAAGCATAGATATTTTCATTTCCAAGACTCATACCAGATCTTTAATAACTTCTTATACAGAAGAGGTTCTAACTGATTAAATACTGGACAGGTATTAATGCCTTATATTCCACTATGAAATGAGAAACAAAATAGCTCCTCACTTGGTAACATCATTAAGGATATAAAGCAGCACACAGAGCAAATTTTGTTCATCTGTATACCTTATCCTTTGAGATAAGAAGGTGGCATGGGGAGGAAACATACTTTGTTAATAAATAGAATACTTCAAATTATACAGCAATTGTAGAAAACTGTGAGACTCACATACACTTGGTCCAGAAAGCATCATGTAAATATTTCTAGCTGATTTTTTTTGTTGTTGTTCGATAACATCGCATTATATAAAGTATCATTTGTGGCTTAACTTGTTATCATGGAAATATTATTAATCTCAATCACATTCCAGTGGAATGTACTATTACAAGTTAACTCTAATAATCATTTTACATTTATTCTGTTAGATGACTGCACTGAAATACAATTAAGTATATGCTGTGCTGTCATATGCACAAAAAACCCAATAACTAGTCTTCATTTTACCTTACATGCAAATGTCTCCTTTAGTAATAAATCAACAATGTTCATAAATCATCTGAGATTTTCTCCATTTTTAAAAATATAAGTTTAGATTACTTATCATACAGGAAAACTTCCTAAATGTTCTTGACCTTTTCCAGTTCAGGTCTTATCAGGCTTCATAAAGCATCTCCTAAATCGAACTTCTCATGTTCAGTATCTAAGTACACAATTCTGAGCCATTTAAGTTGCTTGGGCAACTTAAAGGAAGTTTTGCTTGAGCAATAACTAAAGAAATTATTATGGTGAATTTAAGGTGGCAAAGCCATAGAAATACACTCTCCAAATACCCATAGTCGGTCTACATGGTACCATACTGGATAATAATTAAAAAAAAAAAAAAAAAAAAATTACAGACCCCAGCTGACTTTTTTCCGCCCTCCAAAGAACATATCTTTTGGATTAAGAAACATAAATCATCATTTAACCTCTTACTTGATGACAGTGAATAATATCAATAGTATATTATTATTATATTCTGCATTCAAAATATTCTTAATTTTTAATTAGCCATAAAATCACATATTTTAAAAATTACTTACATTCTGCATATTTCTGAAGCTGAGAGAACTCTCCAGGACTAAGGTTAACCCACTTCTCCTGGCTCGTCATACTGGCAGTAAGGGTCCTTGTTAAATATCAGAAAAACATTCCCTTTGACCCAGGTAATATAAACTCCATAAAGATTTGTAGCTTCAGTTCACAGCGCTTGGAGACTGGAGCGATGGCATCAGTCTATGTGGATGACGTTTTTGATGCTATGAACTGTTCCCAGTGTGTTGGTTCAGTGGTGAGTTACAGCACTGTTAAAAGAAGATCAAGCATTAGAAGCATAAATACAAGTTTTATTATTGAAATAATTGTAACTGACAAATATTTTCTTACGTACAGTTTCACTCAAAAATCTTTCCACACAATATTTGTTCATAAATAGTTTTATATGTGTTTCCAAATTTTATTTTTATTATTCCAAATGCTTTTGTGGAGCACTGATAATCAAAAATTATCAATTGTTTATGATCAAATTGTATCTGGACACCTTGTGTGGGGAAGTTTCTGTTTCAGTAACAACCACTGCAATAGTAGATATTATCTACCAGTAAACTTACTTCCCTATGGTTTTAAAATGGGATTCAGGTAACTGGGTTTGTATCCAATTATGCTGTTGTACAGTGCTCTGTGGCCTTGTCAGAAATGTTCTGAAGCTTCTAACTCCCCATGTCAAAAATGAAATGGATTCTGCATTTTGGTGAGAAATTCACGAGCGCCATATAAATATTAACTATTCTAACAAAATAGTAGGGGGTTGATTTCTAGAATGTAACAACATTGCTGAAGTCACTACCGAAAATCAAATATAACTGTAGGCACCATTGCAAATCGGTTCGGGGGGGGGGAGGATGGGGACGACAGAGAAAGAAGAGAAAACTCAAACTGTGGGTGCCATCTCATTCCAATTTATGCCATTTTTACCTCCACAGGACACACCTTACAAAGGCAATGCATTACCAACACCACTCCTTGCACAACAGGTAGGATACTTGTCATCTAATTTTAGCCATGTGGAAGTCAGGTACCTCATCCGAGGTTGTCATCTAGGGCTCGCTCTTTAATCAGCAGAAAGAGACAGGTGGCCCAGACAGCAATTAATCCCTCCAGTTTCAACATACTCTTAAAATGTGATAAATTGCCTTCTTGTGGTATTTATCTTTCGCTATTGATTACAGAGGTTGCCTAGATGACAAGTTTAGACTAGTACGCTAATTTTAGACCATAAATGGAATCTCTTTATACGCCTAGCAATGTGTCATTTACAAGGGTCAAATTACAAGCAGAGCAAAGGAAAAATTCAGACAAGAAGAGACTGACACAGTAATGGAAAGAGTACTAAGGAGAAAGATGTTGGCAGCTGGGACACGAGAAAAAAAGATGTCATGAGGTGGGAGAAAAAAAAAAGAAATAGAGAAGCTAGGAGCAGAAGCATATGAAAAAAGATACATTAACCCAATGATAGACAACATTTTTTTTTTTTTCCTCTGTCTTACATATATGAATATTGTTCCTGGACAAAGAAATTCAGGAAGACACATTAGTCTGAGGACATGCTTTCATTGCTCTCAGGCCCTTCTTGGTGAATGATTTGAGTATATGGATGAGCAAGTACGACTAGTTAAATACAATAACAGACTACTTGGCAGCTGCCTTGTCTTTAAAATTTGAACCAGAAGAGATTCCTATGATCTTCACCTCCTCAAGTTAGAAAAAAAAAAAAAAAAAAGGATAAATTAGAAGAGGTAAGATCTAGAAACACTGATTGTACAAATAACAAAAGCTAATAGGAGTATGCACATTGGGATGGAAAAAAGCAAAATTAATGTGGACAATGTTGGCCAAGTGCAAGGCACATCAGTGCTCAAACATCAGTGAATCAACATCAGCGCCAGAAAAAGGGCATTAACAACAAAAGCTAAAAGTGGTATTCAATAATAGAAGCTATCATTCTGTCTTGAGAACCTCAGTCCTCTTATTTATGACAAGAAAAAATAACTATGGTCAACAGGGACATTTTAATCAAATTAGAGATGTTTCATTTCTGACAGCTGATTAGATTTTATTGAAGACAACTTTATTTTTTCAAATAGATACATTTTTTCTCATATTCTTGACAACTGATTAGGTTTTACTGAAAATGGTTTTATGTTTGCATAATTGATTTAATAGAACCCAAATTTTCTACCACTATTTCATCCAGTATTACTTTTTGTATTGTTAACTGCATTAGCTTCATTACCTGTAAAAGCTAACATGCTGTACGGTTAGAGATTATCTCTATTATTTAATACAAGTTTTTGTGATAAGCAGCCTACCATTAGAATTCCTATCGCTAGCAAGATAATAACTGCTGCAGGCTCTAAACTGATCGATCTGTTCACATGCATACCTTTAGCTGACCACTGTCTATAGGGTTTGCTGTGTACGCAGTACACCGGCATTGAAATGGGACTTCCCTTTCTCCAACTTGAGATCGACACAACAACCTCGGATAGCCTTTCGCCTTTACCAGATGCACAGGCTCTACTGCCTATAAACAATGTTGTCGGAAAAGGTACAAGACCCGAATGAGATGGGAGCAATGGAAAAATGTAGTATGGGCATGGCAGTCCACAGGAGAGAAGATGCAGCCTGTGTGGAAGCCAGCAGAGTTATTACGGAAGATACAACAGAGTTTAAAGGCTACGTCTTGGAAAATGTCTTCCTTCGAAAGGGGAGACTGCGGGGGATCTAGCAGAATTAATTTGCCAAGTTTAATCTGGGCACAGTAATGGGGAGGTAGGTGGTCCTCTGAGGATGGCTACCTCGTGTTTGGACTGCAGCCAGGTCCTGTGCAGCACCTCAGTGTGGGTGATGCAGGAATATGCACAAACACAATGGGGAAAATCTTGGCAAAAGGAACCTTATAGAGGCTTCCTTTTTTTAGTTTCCTATTAGGTTCTGCTGCATGGGAATCCTAATAAGGAAAGGTCTCTGCTGCCTGCATCCTTTAGATTTCATAGTTAAACCTTTTACAGTGGCATTTTCCTTTTTTTTTTTTTTATAGATAATACTGGTATAAGAAATAAAGCAAATTATATAGATGCTAAGGACAAAAGCCATCAATGCATATGATGAATGCTCTTTGTTAAGGTCAACATTTCAAGATCACCTATATCTTATACAAATATCTTAATTTGTGTAGAAGAAAATATTAGTTTACATTATCTTTTTCAGTAGTGTTTAATTTAAATGCATTCCCTTGCACTTTATTTTAGCGCTCTTTCTCTCCATACTCCAGGAAGGTCATGCAGTGAGAAACCTATATGTAAGTACATGAAGAGGAAAGCAGTAACAGGGATAATAGTACCACGCAGGAAAAAAAAAAAAAAAAAAATCTTGAACTAAAACATTGATCAAATATGCTTGCTGGTGAGCAAAATAAAGACCAGCAGCACTAAACAGATACAAACAGTGATTTGACCTCTCCATGCAGAGATAAAGTACTCTGAAGCACACACTACAGCATTCAGTTAAGATACACAGGATGTCAGGTAGGGAACTCTCCTACTGATCATCTGAGGGTTTGACCTATTCCAGGAAACTCAGATCTGTGCACACATTTTGTTAGTAACTGCTTAGGGAAGATTCATAGCCCTCTCAACCAGACACAAAGCAGACCTCACAAATAAGAAAAATTAGAAACACTACATTAATAAACCTTTCAGTTTATCACAAAAATAATTAGGAAAAAAACCCAAATCTTCTTCCACTGTCCACTGACTATAATAAGCCTCAGAATTCCAGTCTCACTTTTATAACATGTTTTTCTTTCTGGATATGAAAGTTTATTAAGTTTTCTGTCAGGCTTCCTACCAGGCCACATACCCAAACTAGGAAGCAAAGCTTTGTTAAAAACCCTACAAATCAAATTACTTAGCATTCAGCCAACAATGCTAACAAACTTAGATTTCCAGGAATTCCCCATGCCACTGCAATCCTCAGTTGCTCTACAGAAACCAGGCTGAGAAGTGGAGAAGAGAAAGGAATACACAATGGAGGAAAAAACCAAATATAAAGACACATCCCCTACACACCAACCTCAACACTCAAATCATCTAATTACACCTCGTAAAGTCCTCACTGCAAGGAAAGAGGAGTTTTTGGAGAATATGGGGGGGGGAATTACTTTAAGTCCTACAAAACCAATCCACAATCCTGGGTTCAGCTTTGACCTTCAATTCCAGAGGATGACTGTGTCCTGTGCAAAACACATCCAGCTCCTCAACCAAACCACCTCCCTCTGTTTCCTCCTGAAAGGCAGGAGGGCTTCTTGTGGGGACCATGCTCACTGCCGTGACTAAAGCATGACACTCTTCTTAACACATGCCTTAAGGTACTTTTCTGTGTTCACCGTAACAGGGAAACCTAAAACAGCCTAGAACCTGACTTTTGGAATTACTCAGCCATTTTTTGCTTTCTACCAGCCCTTTCATAATGTACATCACGCATACAATTTCACCATTAATTGCTAGTTGCTCCATAAAGGGAACACAGGGTAAGGCTGATGGCAAGAAGGCATGCGGGTGACAAAATGACAGATCTTCAGTGAGCATCTTCCATGCTATACAAGACTGAGACCTTCAAGTGCTTTCCCCCACTTCCCTCTGCTTTAGTATGCTTATGTTTTCATTAGGAAAGAAGAAAGGAAAAAAAAAAAGGAAAAAAGAGAGAGAAAGAACACGAACCCTAAGGAAGCAAGTTTTCTTCCAGGGAAACTACAGTTCTCCACAACATGACTGATCAGTGACTTCTGCCTGAACAATAAGAATAAATAACACAGAATACTTTATACCTTAATTGCTATGGAGGCTGAAGCAATTATGTTTTTCAAGAACTATTCTGTACAGAATGTACTTGGTATTTCCTTCACTTGAGTCCTACACCTTCACCACAGTTAGCTGGATCCTGCGATTTCAATGTGGGTGACATCACGGATTCTCCAAAGGAGAAATTTTACATGTCAGATACCACATGCTGACACATACACACAAAACAGTTTTCTCTATTAACTCCTGCAAACAGTTGAGAAAGCAAGTACATCATTCCTTTTACTGGCAAGACTGTCTTTCCTCTGAAAACTCCGTGTCATTTGTGGGTTTAGCAAACAATGGAAAAGTACACATTTTATCAACACTTGTAGAAGCACAACTCAGCCTTCATGTGCAAAAGATATTTTCTTGTGATTATATTTTAAGATCCATGTAACATTAATGTATAAGGTATTATGATGCACTACTGCACTATTTATTCTCTATTAATTAAGCTGTTAGGATCAAAGTACATAATATTTCCCTAGGCATTGAAGGACCACACTTGCTATTGAGCCTCCAGAGTGTCCTTTCCACTAAGGTTACTATTGTCAAAACAGCTGAACTAAAAAAAAAGATAAAAATTTCTTGAAAATGTAGGCATTATGTACAAGACAATTTGTATAGATATTCCTGCAGTTCATTTTACACTTTGTAGAAACAATGTCCCTAATGTCAGAAATACTCCAAATTTGAGTAGTTCAAAGTTTATTCTGAAGAGGGGAGTGTGTGTGTGTGTGGGGGGGATCCAATCAGGAACTAATCACCATTCTGATCTCTGTACTCTCAAATACAGAAGTATTATGATTATTTATAATCGCTGCTGGATTAATGACATGGATGAAAACAAAGACCCCCCCACAACAAAACACAACAGCTTTTTCCTACATAAATTGCTTATTTTACATAACAACATTCTCTTGTTTTTCTCAGTGCTTAGCATACATAAAGTCATTTTAGTAGTACACATTCTTTTTCAATTTAGCAAAGGATGCGTACTGATGTAAATTAACATAATTCTGAAATATAAACTATAAACATTAATATACTGAAATCAGTGAGAATTTGCCTACCAAGCTGAAAATCTCTCCCTTTAAAGGCGTGATTTCAACATAACTCAAAAGCATACATGTTTTCCTCACTACTTTATCCCCAGGTGTACTAGTCTGGGGCATGTAAAAACATCCATTCAAATTTTAATACAAAAATATGGACTGTATTCCTCAGAGAAGCAATTATTCAAACTCACTTCCTCGAATTATTCATATGGAATATATCAGTAAATACTAGGAATACATGAAGCACAAAACCCATTGTGATTAGGATAAGCAGAATACTTGAATCTTTGAGAAAACATTTCACTAATACTACTACAGTTTGTGACAGTGAGAAATATTAGCAACAAAAACTGAGCATTGATAAAAACTGATAACAATGCAAGATAGCAACATCACTGAATATAGTTACTTACATTTAAAATACAGGCATACAACTTATATTTTTTACTTTGCTCTTCATGTACCTTAACTTCAGCACATGACTACTTTAAAAGCAACGTCAGATAGATCTTAAATTTTTCCAACTCCTAGGTTTGCTATTTCCAAGTTGCTACACTAATTACCTACCAAGTTAGAAGAACTACATTCAAATTTCTCAGTGTTTTCCTCACTAAAAGAGATATTGAAATAAATGAAACCTAAGGAGAATCTAGGACAAGGAAATACCAGAATGTATATGTGCCGATACATCATACATTTATAAAGGCTTTCTTCTTGCTTTAAATATTGTACTGAATAAACTAAAAATAAACTGACACCTTTTCAGACTGGAATTTATTTTATGCTTATGAGAGAAACAGTGCATAATTCAAAAATCTTCTGTAAGTTAGAGTCATGGAGCTGTTTCCAATGTTAAAAACTTCTCAATAATAATTTTAAGAAAAGAGATTTTTAAAAGTGAAAATTTAAAAAGGAAATTTGAGGAGTTAGTCATCCCTCTTATCATTTTACACCAATGACTAAACTACAAAATTTGTCCATAGGGCCATTAAAATTTGGAACCATTTATTTTATGACTAAATAATCACATTTTGATTTTATAATTGTTTATAAGCATACTAAAACTAGAAGAGAAAACAAACCAAAACAACCAAAACTCACCCCACAAAAAAACAGACAATGAAGTGTTGAGACAGAAAAGCTTCTAGACAGCTGTTTGTATTTTGAAATTGGTGAATTTCAAAAAATATACTCTTTGAATATTAAAAGCCTTAAAAGAAGGCTGAATCACTAAGGCTTATGACTGGTATTCTTTAATAAATGGAACAAAGCAATCTGGGACAGAAAGCACAGGATTTGATAGGTAGAACTATGCAGTCTGTACAAGTTCTCTGTTAATACAGCACATTTGGCTGTCCACTGGATAAATCACTCTGCAGAGAGGATTAATCACAATTCTTTCCATGTCGATCACTACTATTTCTATACATCCACCAAAAACTTCTCCAAAATTTAAAATAACACAGAATAAACATCTTAGGGGCAACCTCCGCCTTCCAAAGTTTGTCTGCCACCTTCCCCAGAAGGTCCAGCTCCAGAAGCGCACCCCTCGCTGTGAACTCTGCACAGGTCTCCCCACAATCGGCACCACAAGTATCTAAGCTCGTATCAGTAGAGTATCAAGCTCTTCCACTGTTATCTACCATGTGTTTGTTCTTCCTCTTTTCTTTCCATTCCCTCTCATGGGATGAACTGTAAATTCTGCATAACAATTACCTTTTGTTGGTAATAAGCTACAGGGGTTTTTGTTTAATTGTTGGGTTTAATTAATCTCTCCATATTTAGGTGCTCCGGGGTTGATTACATTAGAGGAAGGCAAAGCTGAAAAGTGTAATTTACAACTGGGGAAGATTTCTGACGATCCTTAATTTCCTGGGGCAGAAATTCCTACTTCATGCTCGGAAATAAGCCTTTGAAGCGATGTGCTTTAGTCCTGTGACAAAAATGTTCCACTGCACTCGAGGAAAAGATTTGTTAACTGCTGTCCTCATTCCAAAGCTTTATGCACTTTTAAAATAAAGTGGGAACACGGCACTGGAGTTCCTTTTAAATAACTTATTAAAATATGAACCCCATTTAGTCTTCAACAGGAAATCTGTACGGAGAATAGAGATCAGGTTAGCAGGCAAGGTAGCGGATCTTATAGCAGAAGTTCATGTGGAGTTATTTTTTAATAGCTGGATTTTTATTTATTTTTATTTTTTTCCCCAGGGAGAAGGCTACATGCAGCAGCTGATTAAATTATTGCAGTCTGGAATATGAATAGCTGGTGCTATGTCACTGTCCACTGGGATAGTGTGGAGCCTTCTAGACAACTACAAACAGTTTCATATTTATTCATTAGTATTACTATAAAAGAGTTCAGTGACAGCAAGTTACCAAAAGGAATATCATAAAGTGGGATGGACCCTTGCCTACAGCATCATCTCAAACTACTGTTCCCTTTTCACCCACGCAATTCCTGTCGTGTTTAAATTCAGCTCCAAGGAGACATTAATTTCCAGGTTTGTGAAGGTTCTGTGAACATCGCCACTTATGTGCTCCTAGCACTTCCTCTGGTGGCATGTCCACATGGCCACCAGAGGTGTGGATGTACAAGTGGAGCACATGTGAGGTAGTGTTACTGAAGCAAAGCTAGAAGGGAATGGCCAAGTTGGTCCAGCACCACAAGTGCTAGGGCAGGCTCTACACCTCTCCACAACCTCCTGCGTTCAAGCTCAAGCAATGCTGAAATCCATGCTGTCCCAGTTTCACAGCTCTCAGTACCTGAAACTACTATTTAAAGACAGCTTGGCCTCATCTCTTTCAACAGCATAAACATGCCTCCAGTCTCTTATCTCATCTTATATCCTTGGGGTTGTTCAGCCTGGAGAGGGAGAACTATCTCCAAGGAGACCTTATAGCAGTCTTTCAGTATTTAAAGGGGGCCAACAGAAAAGATGAGGAGGGACTCTTTATTAAGGAGCATAGCGACAGGATGAGGGATAAGGCTTTTAAACTGAAAGAGGGTAGATTTAGCATAGCTATTAGGAAGAAATTCTTCACAATGAGGGTGGTGAGGCACTGGAACAAATTGCCCAGGGAAGTTATGGATGCCCCATCCCTGGAAGTGTTCAAGGCCAGGCTGGATGGGGCTTTGAGCAACCTGGTCTAGTGGGAGGTGTCCCTGCCCATGGTAGGGGGCATGGAACGAGACAATCTTTAAGGTCCCTTCCAACTCTAACCGTTCTATGATTCTGTGATCAATTTTCCTACAGGCTATATACTGCCATTGACTAAACTGAGACAGAGAACTCACATTTGTGGAACTTCACACAAGAGATTTGGTCAGGGATGGAAGCACATGTTCTGGATGAGGGTCCTTCATTTGTTTGTCTGTCTGTCTGTCCCACCCACACAGACTTAATGTTGTAAAGACACAACTTTAATACAATGACCGACCCATCTTTCAGATGGGATAACACCACCTCCTCATGCTTAACTCTGCTGATTTTTTCAAAGGAATATGAGAAGATGACCATGAAATTTCTGTCGTCCACCTACTGACTTCAGGATATTAAGTCATTATCTCATAAATGTTCAGCCTTTCATGCAAAGACTCCATCCTAAACCCCACCATTTTAAACATGTTAAGCTGTCTCCAGAATGCTTTGTAGCTAACAAATGCCAATATTCCCATGGATTCTTTAAGCAACTAAAAATCAGTTTTTAGTTGCACTTTTAATTGACAAAGGTATATAACTGCACTTTTATGCAACTTAAGTTTGTTTTCTTTTTCCACGGTGTTCAGTTTTCAACACAGAATCCTGCTTTTGTTAATTTGTGTTTTTCTCATCTTAAAGGGAAAAAAGAAAAAAAAAGGGGTTTTTTTATCCCGTTTATCCCGTCTCCTCTTTCCCTTGGGAATTTTTTGGCTGAGCTAGCTTATATTATGCTTGCATTTGTAAAACATTTTTTCTTTGGAGAAAGGCTTTGCATTTTTGTTATCTTTTTCTAGCATGTTTTTCTCTGGAGTCCTAGCTAATTATTTTCCCTCTTTAAATGTTGCAATTAATTCTCCTCAGATTTAGCTTATGTTTTTACACAGTAGTCCTTGGCACTACTGTTATTGCTATTGTAAGTATGATTATCTAAAGATAGGAGAAATGTGGGACTGGCAGAAAGAAGTAAAATATTTTCTAACAGATGAAGGTTTCAGCCACACAAGCCTTTCCTCAAGTCTGAGAACAGATGCAGGAAACTTCCAGCTAAGTACAGTTTAAGACCAATTTTGAGTTTAACTTACACTATGCTATTACATAGTTTGAGAGAAAAGGGTAGTTAGTATCCTATTGCAGCTCTGGACAGCATTCACATATCCTTCAGGTTTTGGATTTGGTTTTGCTTGCTTGGTGTATAGACTGCTGAATACACTGTTGGGGGGCCACTGGTGGCACTTTGCCCTTCCTGACATCTTGAAGGTGACAGCATCACCTGTCCTCATGAGCCTGTGAAGACAAATGTCTGATTTTGTCAATTTCCAGTTCTTTTTGCCTATACTAATGACAAATTTGGGAACAGCCTGCTTAGAATACGGTAATAAAACATGCTCAAAATTACCTGAAAAGAAACACAGGATAAACACGTGAAATTCTTACGATACTCCAGTGAGCAATTTGCCTTATATATGCTGTTGTTGGATACAAAACTGAACTTGCTTCACAAAGCCATAACTTGAAATTCGGAACAGTTTCCCCTGACTTTGCTGAGTGTTGATCCTTCTGTTTCGTCATCCTCTGCAATTCCACTGGGGACCCACAGGATTTTGCCCAAGGGAGTTTTAATGTTATCCACAAATTGCAGTCAAGAGCCAAACAATTATTAAAAAATTTCCATTTCCATATTGGAACACCCTTTACAGCACTAGACATCTAGTAGAGGTCATCCTTCTTTTGCTATTACTATATTTGTCATAAACTAGGAATTACCTATAGGTATACTTCTGAATCACAAATGTTGTCATTTAAACAAATAATCATTTTCTGTGCAATTCATTTTTACCATAGCATTAAAAAGCAAAAGATACACAATGTTTGTTACAGTTCCTTTTGTTTCCCTTTAAAAGTAAACAAATAAATACATATATCTAGTAGGCAAAGAAAAAAAAACTTAGTCCATTCTGGCAACACTTAAGCCTTACATCAAGAAGACTTACATATTAGAATATAGTCACTAATGAAAAGCCAGAAATCAAAGGGGGTGACAAAGTAAGGCAAGCGGAATAAATACCCCAAAAGAAACTAAACAATTCATTTTTGTTTCTGTGCTTAAATTGTTAAAGAATTCCTCTCAGTGACCAAAACAACCCAACGTATAATAAAATGGGTGGCAGCTCGGTAGCACATTTGTTCTTCTATAAGTGGAATAGTTACATAATTCAATCTTCTGGACCCCACTCCCACACAGAACAGAAGTATCAGATAAGAGCACTACCACTCCCAGTAATACTAATTACAGCTGTACTGCCTCCATGAATGTATATTCTTCTCTTTTTTAGCAGCAGCACTGACTACAAACAACTGCAAACCTGTATCTGTTACACTATTTCATACCTATAAAAGCCTTTCTACTTTCAACTTGCAAACTGCTTTGCTGGTTTTGTTAGTTTCTCAGATGAAGCACTGGGATGCACACACACACTGCACTTGATGCACTGCAAGTCAGAAGCTCAAATCCTTTTAAATTGCTTCCTTCAAACTTCAAACTTTATGATTCTACAACTTAACATTTAGAACTTGCATGTATAACTGTCTTAAGCCAACTGAAGGTCTATTCACTGAACAAAGGCGTCTCAAACCAGAAATGTTTAAAATTTCATTTACATTGATAACTAAAAAAGCTAAAAAATTGTCCCCATAGAACTTCTACATGATCCTGCAAATTGCAAAATTACCTACAGGGTTTATGCTCAGCTTTCTGTTACTAGAGAGAAACTATGAAGAAAAACCTTGTTACTTACGAATAGACACAAGCTTGTTAAGTCGCATTTCATCTTTCATTGTTTTTCAACATTTTTATCCTATACTTGCTTTATAGAGCTCAGTCTGTACCTAGTCAGTAACCACTGTCGTAATTCCTTCTTCCATCTATCTGTACAAAGTCGTCATTAAAGGTCTGGATGGTTTATGAGAGACTATATATGAAATATGTTCATTACAGAGCTTGGGTTCCATTGAAATCTTGCAAGAGAGAATATAAATGCTTCTTTTTTTTAAAGTAGATTTTTTTAGGGGTTAAGAATTATTCTCTGTTGTTCCATCCTGAATTGATCCATGAAAGCTTTCAAATGAAGAGATTTTCCAAAGTCCTGTATGTGCTTTTTTTCTTATCAACAGGCACAGGATGTACAAGTATAACACTCTTCCCAGGAACCACCCATGTAAAATTCACTGTCATCAATTACAGAACATGTGAATTTTAATAACAGTTATGTTAATAGAAATAACAGTGTTTAACTTTACTAAATGATTTGTTATTTATGAGTCATTCCTTTCACCTGTTCTGTATTAAAACATGCACAACTGAATAATTCTACATATGAAACAAGCCTAAAAATGTTTGTTCTACTTGCATCCTCTTTATATCACAGCTATGTGATCTGTAAGTCACTCAGTTTACTAAGGTCATCCTATTTTGGTATAGCTCATGACATTTAAAAAAAAAAAACAAAAAACCAACAACCAAAAACCAGAGAAAAATTATTCTATTTGTTATTTAAAACTGTTCCATGAGTTCTTTTTCCAAAGATTGTATTTTAAAGGATAAAGTTATACTTAGTAATGAAACAGAAGTTTATCTTCTGAGAACATTCAACAAAGATCAGCTAATGCCTCATAAACCCTCTATCCTCAAAAGGGTAAAATGAATTTAAAATTAAATTGTTTATAAGTTCCAGTGGATATTGGAACAGTGGTTTTGCTGTACGCCAGTAACTTTTATAATTAATTCATTTCTTTTTGCTTATATGTGCACTAAATCAAAAGTTAGCCCCTCTGTTTTATGATTTGAGGCATGCCAAGTAGCTTGTATTGTTTTACCCAAGAACAAAGAATGACTATTAGCCACAAGAAGAAAAAGAAAACAAAAAAACACCACAGAGAAAGGTCACTCATATCTGGTCTTGTGCATCCATGAAAATCCAAGATTCAAAATTTGAGATACTATTGTTTAGACTTAGCTGCTTAGATTGCACAGGCAGAAATCCTAGAGCTGAGCTGAACTGGGTAACTGGGATTACATAGCCTGGGCACTGTATTGCTTTTCTGACCCAAACTGGAGTGTCTGCACCCCAACGTCCAACAGTGTCTAAATACACTTCATTTTTCTGTGCATTCTTTACAAGCTGGCTTGACCAACGGAACCAGATGAAAAATGTCAAGTAACTACCATTACATTATTATTATGTGCTTGTATTATAAAAGCAGAAACTGAGATAAGATTGGCTATATCACTGACAGTACAACATACGCAAGGGACAGATCTGCTTACTTTTTAGTAAAAGGACTAGAAAATAAGAGAAAGATAAATATCCCACCTTACAGAAAGTAAGTGGAGAACTGAAATTCCTAAAAATGAATACAAGCCTAGTGCTGAATTTTAAAAAGTGGCTAGATCTCAGCTGGCATTAATTATTGCATTTCAAATTCACTAGATACACTGAAACATTTGTTCTCAAATAATTTGCTCACTATCACACAGGAAGCATGTGGAAAAGTCAGAAACCGAACTGATATCTGTAATTGAATATATTTAAACACATGAACAGTGCTAATTTATGTAAGTCAATAAAACAGTCCTACTTCTTAACAGCTTTATTTTTGTCTATCCTATCAAGTTGGAATCAGTAAATTTACATCTAAATGCCTAAAAAAAAGTATTTCATAACTTAGAATAAAGCTGTAGATTATAAAAAATATCATTGATATCTAATTACTCAAACCAAAGAATTTTAATTAAAATTCCCTGTCTGTCATGTACAGCTAGCTTTAGTTAATACACCATTATTTAAAACAAGTAGTAGTTCAAAGGAAGTAGATACTGCTGAGGAAACATTACCACTTACAGATTTAATTACGTATATCCAATAATGTCACCATTCCGGAAATCTGTAGGTGTTTTTAAATTACTGGAGTGTGTGTACTGCGGTATGCCCTAGGGTCCTGGTTTTCCAATCACCCATGCTGGAGACCTGGTTGGAAAATGCCACGGTTCCCATCCAGTTTCACCAACTCCACTCATAGAATCGCTGAGGTTGGAAGGGACCTTTAAGATCGTCAAGTCCAACCATTAACTTGCTCTGACAAAACCACTTCTAAACCATGTACCCAAATACCACATCTACCCTTTTTTTAAACACCCCCAGGGGTGGCGAATCCCGGGGCAGCCTATTCCAATGTTTAATAACCCTTTCAGTGAAAAAATTTTTCCTAATACCTAATCTAAACCTCGTCTGACTTAACTTGAACCCTTTTCCTCTCGTCCTATCGCTTGTCACCAGGAAGAAGAGGTCAGCCCCCACCTCTCTACAACCTCCTTTCAGACAGTTGCAGAGAGTGATAAGGTCTCCCCTCAGCCTCCTCTTCTCCAGGCTAAACAACCCCAGTTCCCTCAGTCATTCCTCATAAGACTTGTCCTCCAGCCCCCTCACCAGGTTTGTAGCCCTTCTCTGGACATGCTCCAGCACCTCAACGTCCTTGTAGTAAGGGGCTTAAAATTGAATACAGTACTCGAGGTGGGGCCTCACTAGTGCCGAGTACAGGGGGACAATCACTTCCCTAGTCCTGCTCACCTCACTATTTCTGATACAGGCTAGGATGCCGCTGGCCTTCTTGGCCACCTGGGCACACTGCCGGCTCATATTCAGACAGCTGTTGACGAACATCCCCAGGTCCTTTTCTGCCGGGCAGCTTTCGAGCCACTCTGTTGTTGTGACCTATGTGCAGGACCCAGCACTTAGCCTTGTTGAACCTCATACCATTGGCCTTGGCCCATCAGTCCAGCCTGTCCAGATCCCTCTGTAGAGCCATCCTACCCTCAAGCAGATCAACACGCCCGCCTAGCTTAGTGTCATCTGCGAACTTACTGAGGATGCATTCAATCCTCTCATCCAGATCATTGATAAAGATATTAAAGAGAACTGGCCCCAGCACCGAGCCCTGGGGGACACCACTTGTGACAGGACACCAACTGGATTTAACTCCATTCACCACCACCACTCTCTGGGCACGGCCTTTTCCACAGCTGTGGGCCAGCATAAGACCAAGCCCTATCCAAAATGGCGGTGGGAGGGGGCGTTGAGGGCCTGAGCCTACACCTCAAAGGCCAGAAAAGTTCCTAATGCATTCACTTCTTTCTCCCCGTAAAAGCACCCTAAATAAAAGGAAGATGGAGACTGAACAATATGCCTTAGGGTACAAACCATATAGGGATCACCTAGTCTCGAATCTTAACCGCTGCACTGTCTTTCCTCTTAAGGAGGGTAAAGGTCTATATACCTTAAGCAGCGTAAAGAGAAATTAAGAAAAAGCTGCTGCTACTTGAAATACAAAACTGCAAAATGCCAAATACTCTGTTCTCAGAAGCAAGTGAGTACTCCGTGCATTTAGCCTTTTCCAGACGCTGGCATTCTCGGATACACACACACCAAAAAAAAAAAAAAATATTATTCAAGAGATTATTATAGACATCTAACATTTACTAATTTACTAGTAGTTTCCAGTCCTCAAGGTTCCCAGGAACCACTTGCATCACTAGATTTAGCTTACATTTCTTAAGTTGGCTCAACTAAAATAAGCAAGTTATTTCTTTTGGCATCTTAAAAGAATTAAAAACATAGATTTAGTATACCTACAAGATTCACTGTAAAAATATTCTGTTGTAAATACATGTACAACATAAAATTATGTTTCCTATTTGCATTTTTCTTCGAGATAACTACACCAAACATTACTGCTATCATATCTTGTTAGTATTTTAGAAACCTACTTATCATAAAGGTGAAATTATGAACATACCTATATTTCTGTATAGATACATCAAAATATTCTGATGAAAATAAATAACCTTTCATATTGTTTTGCATATTTCTCCCCTATTTTAATTATTAATGAAATTTAGCCCTTTTAATAATGAGTGTCACCAATAATGGTAGCAGAGCCTCTTGCAATAGTGTTGCTTAATTAATTACTATGTCCAAGTTGGCACAGATAATTGATGAGACTGATTAGTTGTGAACCAGAAAGATGATATCTATACAGTATTCCTTTACTTTATGGCTTTAAAATCTATAATTTATATTAACCAAAGAGTTCTAGTAAATAATATTAATAAAAAATGTGTATTATTTTTCTGCCAAAAAGTTCAAGGGGAAGGAGATCTAACATGTCTTCTTGCTACTTATAATTCCAGATAATACTGTATTTATTGATGTTTAAAATTTTAGATGTACAAAGTTTCCCTGAATAGTCAAAGCAGTTAGTGTACTCACAGTTTCAAAACACTCCAAAAGCCCCAAAATACTTTACTGAAAATAGCAAGTCGGCAGAGTTATGCATATTATTTAGATATATCAAAAGTTGCAAAAACACATGTCTTCTCTTTTATGGGACATCACGATTGCTCCATTTGTTGTAAATTTGCCCTGGGACACAGCATTTTACAAAGAAAATTGCATTACAATGGACCACATTGTGCCATCTGTTTTAAGAAGAAATCTTCAGCGATTTCTATGGAGAATAGTCTTAAAAAAATAAATGGAACAAGATGTCCCAAAGTACTTTTTTACCTAGCTTAAATACTTTTGATTAAAAGGATTCTGAAAAATTTAGCAAGCTGTAGCATTACTACTAAATTATCCCTTTAATCTTCATCTATTCCCAAACAGGTGACAAGGTACATGGACTGACGGTCACGCATAGGACAGCTCCATGGCTGCAGAGGCAGGCGAGGATCCCCACCACGCAGAGGGGTTGCATGGGGAGTCCCAGCTTTCCCAGGAGGTGAGTCCTGCTGGCTCCCTTCCCTTCCACTCACACCCCCATCACTAACACCCTGAGCCACAGGTACCCACAAACGCTGTGGCTGCAGCAGCAGAACAGCCAACAATATCATCCGTACCAGCAAAAGTACGCAGGCCCGGGGGCACAGACCTAGAGAGGCCAGATAGCCATGAACAAAAAAGTTTGGGATCTGACAGTCTAACACTACCCTCACATTTGACCAGTGTCATCTCAGTCCTTCCACAGGATACACTGCAACAGTGTGGATGCCACAGCCACAGAAAGGTCCATGGCAGGGGGACAGGAATGGATGGACATGACACCTTTCTTCTAGTCTGCATCAACACTGTGAACGAAGTTCATCATGCCAAATACATTAGATGCACTTCACCTGCTCTACAGAACATTAAGAAAGGAATAATACATGTTCATGTCTCGTTATTGTCTACTCTCTTTTGAGAATACTTCTCTGACACAAAAGGCCACTATAAATTTTAATGCTGTGAAAAGACCATGACTTTCCTTGCTTACTTACTTCAGAAAATAAGATCTCTGTAAAATACCAAAGTAATCATAAGGTTCTGATGTAAGTCCAAAACAAATACTTTATATTAGGAGGCATACTATCCTTATTTACACTGCACCAGAACTGTTATTTTACAACAGATACACAGAGGAACATCCCCAGAAATCCCCTGGTGAAGTCATCTGAAACCTCTTTCAAAAGAACAATAACCTTCTGCATCAGTACAGCTTCATATTACCTCATGTCTAACTTAGAATTAGGACAAAAGCTTCCATTAACTTCATTAAACAGCTATTATCTAAGAATTCCAAAGTTTTCATAGCATAACCAGTGCTCTTAGTCTATTAGTATTTTTCGGTCAAATGGTCTAGTTCAAAGGTACTGTATCCTTTTACGCAATCATCCAGGCAGACAGCAGTAACGTAGCGAGGTGACAGAATTCACAGAATTGAATTCTGTATGAACAGTATGAGCATTATCACAGAACTTCAATATTAATTTCACCAGTTCCATAAATTGCTTCAATTTTATAGATATAGAAAATAATTTGAAAACACCTAAGAAGCATACTGAATCTAACCCCCACCCCCTAGATATTACTGGGTTTGCAATACATGCTTCACATGGGTTTGGGGTTGGTTTGTTTGGGGGTTGTTTGAACATCGATGACATAGGAAGCATTTTTTTTATACATTTAAAATTGATTTAGATGATGTCCCTGTCAAAATAGGTCCAAACTAGAAAACAAGTAATAAAAAAAAGTGACGTCCAAAACATCATCAAAAATTTCTACCAACCTGATATGAAATCACAGCATGAAGACACACCTTTCTTTCCCTTGTCAAAGAACGTTTCCCCCTCCATACCTCCCTGACATCATAGCCCCCAATTTATCCTTGAACCCAGTGTGCTTCCTTCTTTTGAGCATCATTTCACATCTCTCTAACTGGGTGTTGCTCAACCACAACATTTTGTTTGTTCCTCTTGTGCTCTGGAATTTACCAAGGGCTTAGCTTATGCCCTCAAACAAAAAATTCCTTGCTCTACCCATTGCAAAGCCACAGCACATCGCCTGGCTCACAGAGAAAGAGCTGTCCTCCCTCCTCTCACCCTTGAGGAGGAATGTGCCCGTCTTGAATCTTTTACCTCCCATTCTCACATTCCCGTGCCTCCCTCTGCAGCATAAGAGGATCCGGCAGCAGCTGGAGTTTTCCTGCTCTGCCTGTGTGGGACACGGTCATGAGGCTTCCACTCAGGTCAACAGGTTTTCCCCAAAAATACGACAGCATTTCTAGAGTGTCTCTCAAAACCAGACAACCATTTCCCACTGTGTTTTTACCTAACAGGAAGATGATTCTAAGCATCTCTCTCACACACAAAACAAAAAAAAAAGAAAGTAAAAAAAAAAAAGGAAAAAGAAAAAAAGGAATCCAATAACAGATTTTATTTGATTGCATGTAGTTGTCCCTACCAATTTTTCCTGTCTCTTTGCTTTGGCAGTGAATCTGTTGTCTGCTCTTGCAAGTCATCTTTAACAGTAGCAATTGGTCTCTCTGAAGAAGCAATCCTCATGGAGTGCAATTTCCACAAAATAATACAGTCCATTCCTTCATTTAAAAAGCAAAAACTCACTCAACCCTGAGCATCTTTGCCTAGGACCTGCTCACTTTTACAAAATGCTGAAATTTTAGCCCCAGCACTTTAAATAGAAGCGCAGATTGACTTGTCACATATGACTAACTGCTGTAATCATCCCAAGTAGAAAAGTAAATATTTTGAAATGGAAATACACCCAAAACACTCTGAAATAAAATGCAAATCAAGCATGACTGTGCATATGACAATCCTGTTAGTGCCTGCCCACCGGTAATCAGATGCTAGCAAATCACTTTCCCCTATAATGTGTCTGTACAAACCAAACCTGGCGTTCACAGAAACTGAAAGAAAAGATGCACAATTAAGTCCAAACTGAAGCTTAGTCCACATGGAGGCATCCTGAATTTTTACTGCCGCTCACGAGGACTACAAAGATGTTGTGAGGCTATGTAAGGAGAAAACTAGAAGGGCCAAAGCCCAACTAAAACTTAATCTGGCTTCTACCATTAAGGACAATAAAAACTGTCTCTATAAATACATTAGCCATAAAAGAAGGACTAAGGATAATCTCCATCCTTTATCAGACAGGGGCAGAAACATAGTGACCAAGGATAAGGAAAAGGCTGAGATACTTAATGCCTTCTTTGCCTCAGTGTTTAACAGTAAAACCAGTTCTTCTCGGGGTACCCAGCCCACTGAGTTGGAAGACAGAAACAGGAAGCAGAATAAAGCCCCCATAATCCAAGGGGAAATGGTGAATGACCTGCTACAGGACTTCGACATGTACAAGTCTATGGGGCCGGATGGGATGCACCTGAGGGTACTGAGGGAGCTGGCAGAAGTGCTCACCAAGCCACTTTCCATCATTTATTAGCAGTCCAGGCTAACCAAGGAGGTCAGCAAATATGACGTCCATCCACAAGAAGGGCCAAAAGGAGGATCCAGGGAACTGTAGGCCTGTCAGTCTGATTTACAGTGTTGGGGCAGATTACGGAACAGACCACCTTGAACGCCATCACACAGCATGTACAGGAAAACCAGGTGATCAGGCCCAGTCAGCACGGTTTCATGAAAGCCAGGTCCTGCTTGACAAACCTGATCTCCTTCTATGACAAGGTGACCCACTTAGTGGATGAGGGAAAAGCTGTGGATGTTGTTTACTGGAACTTTAGTAAACCCTTTGACACCATTTCCCACAGCATTCTGTTGGAGAATCTGGCTGCTCATGGCTTGGATGGGCATACTCTTTGCTGAACAAAAAAACTGACTGTATGGCCAGGCCCAAAGAATCATGGTAAATGGAGTTAAATCCAGCTGGCAGCCAGTCACAAGTGGTGTTCCCCAGGGCTCAGTACTGAGGCCAGTTCTGTTTAATATCTTTACCAGTGATCTGGACGAGGGGATCGATTGCACCCTCGGTAAGTTTGCAGATGAGACCGAGTTGGGTGGAAGTGTTGATCTGCTTGAGGGTAGAAAGGCTCTACAGGGAGATTTGGACAGGTTGGATTGATGGGCCAAGGCCAATGGTATGAGGCCAAGTGCCAGGTCCTGCACTTGGGTCACAACAACCCCATGCAATACTACAGGCTTGAGGAAGAGTGGATGGAATGCTGCCTGGCAGAAAAGGACCTGGGGGCATTGGTTGACAGCCAGCTGAATATGAGCCAGCAGTGTGCCCAGGTAGCCAAGAAGGCCAATAGCATCCTGGCTTGTACCAGGAATAGCGTGGCAAGCAGAACTAGGGAAGTGATTGTACCCCTGTACTCTGCACCGGTGAGACCACACCTCGAGTACTGTGGTCAGTTTTGGGCCCCTCACTGCAAGAAAGACATAGAGGTGCTGGAGTGTGTCCAGAGAAGGGCAACAAAGCTGGTGAGGGGTCTAGAGCACAAGTCTTATGAGAAGCAGCTAAGGGAACACAGATTGTTTAGTATGGAGAAACGGAGGCTGAAGGAAGACCCTACCCTCTCTACAGCTACCTGAGAGGAGATTGTAGTGAGGTGGGGGTAGGTCTCTTGTCCCAAGTAACAAGGATAGGACAAGAGGAAATGGCCTCAAGTTGTGCCAGGGGAGGTTTAGATTGGATATTAGGAAAAAATTCTTCACCAAAAGGGTTGTCAAGCATTGGAACAGGCTGCCCGGGGAAGTGGTTGAGTCACCATCCCCGGAGGTATTTCAAAGACGGGTAGAAGTTGTGCTTAGGGACATGGCTTAGTGGTGGACTTGGCAGTGTTAGGCTGATGGTTGGACTCGATCTTAAAGGTCCCTTCCAACCTAGATGATTTTATGATTCTGTTTCAGAAGTGGGGGAGGAGGGAAGCCCTCACCATCTGTTCAAGGCAATAAGGATTCGAAAAGAAAGACATAGATTATATAATTATTCTTCTTTTTTCCCCTTCATTTCCCACACACATCAGTTCTCCTTAATCTTTAGAAAAGGGAAAAAAACTTTCCAAAACCCAAGCACCCAAATAACAAAAAAATAACTAAAACCAGCTAACTGGCCAAGTAGAAATCCAGTTGCTCTCTGCCGCCATTGCTTCCAGTGGGGTCACCACTGGCAGTGCCCTATCAGCCTTTGAGATCAGCCCAAGCAGCTCCCACCTTCTCAGCTCCCAATCCCCAGAGTGCACTATTAACATCCAATGGAAAAGAAAAAGCAGTAACAGCTCAAAGACATGGAAAGCAAGGAGGCAGCAAAGATTTAAAAAACAGGGCTGCAGCAGCAGCCAGAGGATGTAAGACAGAGGGTGTAAGAAAGACCTGGTTGGAATTTTCCTCAGCTGCTCTTTTGGTGGTCTGTTTTAGGAAATGCAACAAGATTTTTTTGCAAAATGCTATAAAAAAGGGTGGGCAACAAGGTGAGTAACTACACCGAGCTCACCTCCTGTCACACATTTCACTGACTCAGAGATAATGGTCTAGGAAGAAGCTTACACACATAGATTAACATTTTTATTTTACAAAACTCTTCTATGTATCACTGAATATATATTTCCATGTAGCACAAAAAAAACCTCAAAAAACTCTGTTACTAAAGCATTCCCTAGATTATATTAGCATGTTTCCATACCTCTAAGATTCTTACCATCATGGCACCAATGCAACAGAAAAAGCTATTGTATAATGCATAGTCAAGTAATAACATACAGCAGAGTAGAGGAACAACAATGGTCAAGAACAAAAGGGCCACAACTGGAGACTGATGACTGAATTATTAATTTTCAAAGAATTAATGTATGTATTTTACACATTCCTAGAAAGCAGAGTTGTAAGCACTGTTCCAATATAGCAAGATCCAGACAAATAGAAAAAATAATAAAAAAAAACTTCAAGAGTATTTTTCTTGTATTAAGAATCAAAAAATTTACATTATATCCACATCTGCACATGCATCTTATTTTACGTGCAAGTCTGTTATGAGGAAAGTCACCTAGAGAACTGAAGTTTATAAAACTAATTAAATATCAGATCCACACATCTTTTGGTTTCAGTTCTCCAAAATGGACAAAGTTATGACTGCAGCAGGGCATTTCAAATACAGCTCACTACCAATTCCTATGTTACTGACTGCAAATCACTTAACTGAAGCCTGTCACAGGGACTATATACCACGATCTGCACACGAGCAAAACTCCCATGTACCTCAGCAGCAGCTCCACACACAGAAAGTCATTGAGAATTCCAGAGGCATGAATTTGTCTTGGTCTAAATCCTAATGTAACTCCCTCAGAGTATCAGTAGGTCAGAAGCTTCCTGCATATGCTTTCTATGCATCTGCTGTGAGGGCCATAACACATATACAGGTTGGGGAAAATACACAGAAAATAAACCTGATAAATTTTGCCAAGATACCTAGAATACCAGAGGTCACATCTCAATAGTCAGCATTATAATGCATTAATTTTATACTATACATCAGTTTTTCTTCAAAACTTCAAAGTATAGGAAACATTCCTCAGTCTACCTCAATATTTTCAGAATAAGGGAACTTTAAAAAAGTAGTAACTGGAGTCCAATAGCATCAGTGTTACTCATTTACTATTCCCTTGCTTTATCATTTTCACCTTTGTGTGTTCAGATCCACACAATAACACCCTGTCCTTTGAGAATGTTTGGTATTCATTAATTTTACTAGCCCAGAACATTTCAGTGGTTATGATTAAATACATATCTTCCTGAGCTAAATTTGCTTGGATTCCTTTGAAATGTAAATTTTTGTTACTGTACACTTAACAGGGTGGCACCAGGCTATCTCAGTAGTTCAGACTACTTATGAAATACTGGTCAGTATTTCACTTAGATTCACATAACATGTCACAGAACTGTATCTCCTACTAAAAGGATTAAAGAAATGAGGTAATGCAAGGCTATATACTGTATTATTTATAAGCACTATTATTTACAAACGGGATTTATAATGACAAGTAGTATATACAGAATAATTTATGGGAAATGTATTTTTTTCAATTAAGTACAATCAGAAATTTCACAGAAGTACAATTCTTGGAAACAGACTCCCAGTGAGAATAGTCACACTTTTGAATAAGAGGTAATATTGGTCCTACATTCTCCAATAATTAAATTTAAAATAGGAGACCTTAAAAAATTGTGACAGTAACTGACTTGCTTAAATATCTTCACAGATGAGGACAGAAGGCATAGAATCAATGGTTTGGGTTGGAAGGGACATTAAAGATCACCAAGTTCCAACCACCCTGCCATGGGCAGGGAGACCTTCCACTAGACCAGGTTACTCAAAGCCCCCTCCAACCTGGCCTTGAACACTTCCAGGGATGGGGCATCCACAACTTCTCTGGGCAACCTGTTACACTGTCTCACTGCTCTGACAGTACAGAATTTCTTCCTAATATCTAATCTAAATCTACCCTCTTCCAGTTTAAAACCATTACCCCTTGTCCTATCACTACACTCCCTGATAAAGACCCCTCCCATCTTTCCTGTGGGCCCTCTTTAGGTACTGGAAGGCAGCAATAAGGTCTCCCCAGAGCCTTTTCTTGTCTCCAGGCTGAACAACTTCAACTCTCTCAGCCTATCTTCATAGGACAGGTGCTCCAGCCCTCAGGATCATCTTCAAGGCCCACTTCTGAATTCATTCCAACAGGTCCACATCCTTCTTATGTTGGGGACCCCAGAGCTGGACACAGTACTCCAGGTGGGGTCTCACAAGAGTGGAATAGAGGGGCAGAATCACCCCCATCACCGTGCTGGCCACACTTCTTATGATGCAGCCCAGGACATGGTTGGCTTTCTGGGCTGCGAGCGCACATTGCTGGCTCATGTCGAGATTCTCATCAAACATCCTCAAGTCCTTCTCCTCAGGGCTGCTCTCAATCCATTCTCTGCCCAGCCTGTATTTGTGCTTGGGAGTGCCCCAACCCATGAGCAGGACCTTGCACTTGGCCTTGTGGAACTTCATGAGGTTCACACGGTCCCACCTCTCAAGCCTGTCCAGGTCCCTCTGGATGGCATCCCTTCCCTCCAGCGTGTCGACCTCACCACTCAGCTTGGTGTTGCCAGCAAACTTGCTGAGGGGGCACTCAATCCCAACATCTATGTTGCCAACAAAGATATTAAACAGCACCGACTGGTGCTGATCCCTGAGGAACGCCACTTCTCACTGGTCTCCACATAACCAAAGTATGTTTTATTCTAAACTAAAATTATCTCAGTATTTTGCCCTGTTTCTTCTTGTAGCATTATTGTTTTAATCTCTTGTTCTTGTATTATAAATCTTAAGTTATTTTTTAGACTGCTGGGAGACATTCTGTGGCTTGTGGTAAAGGTGTGCAAAATCAATGTGTAGTGAACCCCACCTGAATGAGGCATCTATGACATGGTTTCCTGAAGCTGTAAATGACTAGACACAATGGTTCATGTGATCTATTTCACTGCTATATTAGTCAACTAAAAAACAATTAATATGGTGACATTGATTTTTTTTAACAATAATATTGTAATAGACAGTCAATTATTTAGTAATACATACAAGCACAGAGTACCAGTTACTTGCAAACTCCGCTTCTGTTAGGCATACAATCTAGACAAAAATAACATTTCTGTCAAGTTTTGGACTTCATTCACAACTAACGTGACCCCGGTTAGGGTTAGTCACTTGTTTGGGAACCATTTCTCGAACTACCAACTCAAAACTTCAGTTCCTGTAAGTAATTAAACTATAATAGATACCTTCTGACAGCTATAGATTTAATCATGTTTGCAACATACAGTGAATGTTTGCTGGCATATTCAGCATGTAGTCACTATATCATTAGATAGAATGCGCATATACTTACATACACACAACCATGTTTTAAATGGACAAAGTCAAGGCATTTATGTATTCGGCAGCAGAAGGTAACTATTTCATCTTATTTTGCAGTAGATTATGACTAGAAAACTAGCAAACACAGAAAAACAAAAAAAAGTCTAAACATTTCAAAAGATTTTTTTAGAACATATGTTTATTTCAAATAATTCTTTAAATGAGTAAGTTTAATAAAGAGATGTGATTCATTAGACTGTTACAAAGTTTATCTTTTAAATAATTTTAAATTCACTATGTTCTTTTTATTCACAAAGAAAAGCAACCCATTTCCAATGGATGATCAAGTCATTCTTCTACTTATTAAATGTTTCATTGGTATGGGTATATTAACACCATCATGTTTTTAAGGACAGATACAGGAAAAGGTTTAGACAGTTGAAACAGAATTTAGGTATAATATAGGCACTAAATCACCTAACAGCCTGACTCTCTTTTCTCTTGCTGCTAATGCTACCCTCCACTTCCCACTGGAATAGTCTCATATGCCTCAGCATTGATGAATATAAAGTAATGCACATAGAAAAAAAATAAATCCTAGCTGTACACTTAAAGTGATGAGCAATGAGCTCATCAGTGATGAGTTACCACTCAGAAATGAAATTTTGGAATTATAATCAGAAAACATCAGATCCATGCTCAGCAGCGTTCAAAAAAAGTACTCAGAAAGGATAGATAATAAAACAATGTATTCCATTGTTTAGATCCCTGGTACACTTGCATTTTGAATAATATATAGAGGTTTGGGATTTTCAAATTGATTACAGTAGAACTGGAAAAAGAGAAAGACAAGAAGACAGAGCAACCTGCTCATGAAGAACCGAAGATTATACTAGAATTCATCTGTCTTCAAAAAGAAGCAATGGGATATGGCAGAGATCTGTAAAATAATAAATGTGTATAGAGCGTCAGAGCCTGGAGGAATGCTCTGGGGATGCTCAGCCTATTCTTATATTCTTCCCTTGGTACTCGCTGTTAGGAGACAGCATATTAGTCCAGACAGACTTCTAGTCTGATCCAGTAAAGCTATCCTTATGCTTCTAAGAAGAAGGATGAAGAATGATCCCATTCATCTGTCCTGCTAATAGTGCCTTGTCTTGATACAGCTATCAATAAGCCACACTGAGGTTTAAGGACAACGTGCAAAATATGACGCCACAAAAATAAAAAGTCCAGACAAAACTGGTTAATAGTAATGATTTTGCTATTAAAAAAACTAAATGCCGCAATGTTTACCATGCTGTACTGGCGGTGTTCACTTGCCACACATACAGCACATACTTCTCAAACATTGGGGCACACAAACAACAGGTTTTACTGGCAATATGTATAGTTTTAAAAAATAACTAGATAATAAATAATGTAAAACATCCCTTTCAGTTCTAGTTGTGCTTGCAGTCATTTATGGAATCCCACTGCAACTATATTGAGGAATGGAATCTGCATTATTAACTCTTCAGAAGAATTCATCTACTATACATATGATTCTTCTACATGAAAAACTTAACAATATTTAAGGTCTTCACATTATGCTATTTACATCCATTTTAAGGTATTGAAGGGTATTACGGAGCATTTAAAGTATTAAGACAGAAAGGGTGTGCCAACATATCCTTTCTTTCCTTTCCCTTCTTCAATTCCATTAGGTTATCCAAAAAAGAATTATTCAGTGACATTTGTGTTAAATCTGCAGAAACAATGACAACATTGGTGAAGGCAAGGTGAAACTAAGCATTATCTTCCCTTCTACAACACCCACTGGTTGAAGAACATCACCGCAGTTGTTCTGCCTTCAGGTGCTTGATTTTTGAACAGTTTAAAATCTCTCCAAACTTTGTGCATTTCACACAGAATTTCTCTTTAAACAGCCTTACCATTTCTTGTATATCCCTAAAACATTTAAATGGATGTGGCAGATACTGGTTGTAAGCGTTCAAGACATTTAAGTTCTATAAAGAAAGTAGACATACAGGTTCCATTTATAGAGCTTCTATACACCTCTGTAAGTGTCAATGCATCCTTCAAACATAGAATTGGAACTCCAACAGCCTAAACAGGAAGAAAATAAATTTTTATATCAACATGCAATAATGTCCTACACATGTGATTACACAGAATCACAGAATGGTCAGGATTGGAAGGGACCTCTGGAGATCATCTAGTCCAACCCCTCTGCCAGAGCAGGGTCACCCACAACAGGTTGCACAGGACGGCGTCCAGGTGGGTTTTGAATGTCTCCAGTGTGGGAGACTCCACCACCTCTCTGGGCAGCCCGTGCCAGTGCTCTGCCACCCGCAAAGTAAAGAAGTTCCTCCTCATGTTAAGATGGAACTTCCTATGCTCAAGTTTGTGCCTGTTACCTCTTGTCCTATCACAGAACACCACTGAAAAAAGACTGTTGCCATCCCCCTGGCACCCTCCCTTCAAGTATTTATAAGCATTAACAAGATCCCCCCTCAATCATCTTTTCTCTAGACTAAAAAGACCCAAGTCCCTCAGCCTCTCCTCATAAGAGAGATGCTCCAGTCCCCTAATCATCTTTGTAGTCCTTTGCTGAAACCTCTCCAGCAGTTCCCTGTCCTCCTTGAACCAGTGTGCCCAGAACTAGACACAATACTCCAGATGTGGCCTCATCAGGGCAGAGTAGAGGGGAAGGATGACCTCCCTCGACCTGCTGGCCACACTCTTCTTGATGCACCCCAGGATGCCATCAGCCTTCTCGCCCATAAGGGCACATTCCTGGCTCATGCTCATCCTGTTGTCCACCAGGACTCCCACGTCCCTTTCCACAGAACTGCTCTCCAGGAAGTCAGCCCCTAACTTGTACTGATGCATGGGGTTATTCCTCCCCAGACGCAGTACCCTACACTTGCCCTTGTTGAATTTCATAAGGTTTCTCTCCGCCCACCTCTCCAGCCTGTCCAGGTCACGCTGTATGGTGGCACAGCCTTCCAGCGTGTCAGCCACTCCTCCCAGTTTTGTGTCATCAGCAAACTTGCTGATGGTACACTCTATCCCGTCATCCAGGTCATTGATGTATATATTGACCAGGACTGGACCCAATACAGACCCCTGAGGGATGCCACTTGTTACTGACCTCCAACTAGACTCTGCACCACTAACCACAACCCTCTGAGCTCTATCTGTCAGCCACTGTTCAATCCATCCCACTGTCCATTCACCTCACCCACCCTTCCTAAGCTCACCTGTGAGGATGATGTCGAAAGCCTTGCTGAAGTCAAGGGAGACAACATCCACTGCCCTCCCCTCATCCACCCATCCAGTCACACCATCATAGAAGGCTATCAGATTAGTCAGACATGACTTCCCCTTGGTGAATCCATGTTGACTACTTCTGATAACTTTCCTTTCCTCCAGATTCATATTCATATGTTAGTATCAAGCATGCCTATCAATGTACACGTCTATATGAAAACACCAGGTTCAGAAAATACACAATGTTCCTATTGGGATACAAGTATCAACTTCCCTGAAGAGGAACAGCATTTTACTCTTCCATGGGTTAATAATTTGCTCATGGTGTAAAAGAGATGGCACCTGCTCTGCCAAAGACATATTTGCATTTCCAAAGAATGAGAGCAGTAAACAAGACAAGGGGAGGAGTGCTGAAACTTTTCCTGAATAAATGAAAGATTAATAATCTCTACGGGGAAGGGATGAAGCATTTGAATCTGAATGAAAACTGCAGAACATGCCAAGAAATATGTACAAGCACTGGCAAACTTTTCCTGCTTGTGACGCGCTCCACTGAAAGCTGGCCAAGAACGTAAATAATGCAAGACAAACAGGCCTTGACCTCGCAGCAAATCTAAGGAGTTGTACCTTGTCAGGATACATAGAAGATTTAGTACAGGTAAACAAAGCAAGAGTATCTTCAGTTCTGTAATTACTGTCATTATAAATCCATGCTTCACAGTAGTTTGTTTTGGATATCCTTTTAGTTAGGGTCCCAGACTAATTATGCAGAATTCACTGTCTTAATGCATCATCGTGGTAGGATACTGAAAGGGTAATAGGTCATCTCTTCCTTTAGCTGGACAGCATTTTGAGACTTGCTAATGTAGAATCTGAAATGGAAAAGCTCTACTGAAAGACCAGAGTCGATCAGGAATGTGTCCTGAACTCAAATAAGGTCAGAGGGAATATGGCCCAAATCCTGAAAGAGTGTTCTTCAAAAGTATGAGATGTTTTATACGGCTTATATATTCTTATTAGTTTCCTCTAGAGCTATCTACTCATTCAACTACATTGAAATATGATTGGAATAGGTTACTGTTATTTGGAAACGTGTATTTGTATGATGCTACAAATTCTGTCACTGACAAATGATCTACCCTGACCTTCGGCTCATCAGACCTGAATAAGAACGCACAGAAATCCTTACTAGAGACTTGAATTTCCTCTTGTTCATTAGAGATGCAACTAGATATAACTACTGGATCATCCATCAAGATTATTTTTCTCAACTCCAACAGAGACATGTAAAAATCACGATGCTGGTGCACTGTGTAATACAGAGTAGAAAAATATCTTTATCACTCATACAAGTAACCTCACAAGCTGTTTTTGTAGTTTCTAGATGCCTAAATTATTTATAGGAAACAGCCTTTGACAGAATATAAAGCTCTTCTATGAGTCATTATTTTGAATTCACAAAGGCAAAAAAATTTCCTAATTGAATACAGTATTTTACTATGGAAGGAACACCAAATAACTACTTGGCATTTTAAATTTAAAGAGGAAGTAAATGAATATTCTTATCAGAGTAATCTACTGTGATTAACACCACCTAATCTTCAAAGCTGGGGGGTTTCCCCAGGATTCCTCCAGCCATTTTATTTTTACGAAGAAACGGCTGTGTCAACAGCGCTAAAGCTAACAAAGGGCAGTATAAAGTTTTATCTCTCTGTTATATAAAAGATGACATTGTTTAGAAGGTTTGAATTCTTTGACATATAAGTTGTAAGGCTGTTTAAAAACAAACCTTTTCATGAGTGCTTTTGAAGCAAAAAAAGGCAAAATGACCCACTGCCCCTCCTGAGCATAAGCCATTGTAGTACTATACAATTTTAAATTTACAACAGCATATAAAGATAAACCCAGGCACAGCCATAGCAGTTTTTCAATTTGTGTGACATGTAGAACATAGTAAAACTAAATTCCTGAGCAAGCCTTTGTGGTTTCAAAATAAATCCAGAGTCTCAGAAAATTCTATAATTTTATTTTCCATGAAAAAGTGGTACTGGAATATTTTCTATCAGTAAGGAATTAAGACAGAGGCTTTTTTGATAAAAGCATATCCTAGCTATTTTTTTTAGGACATGAAGAAAAATGGAAATGCTCCAAAGTACTTGTTTATTTAGATATATTTAAAAATAGGTCCTTTGATATTTAACTTCTGGTATGTGGTCCATTCTAAGCAACTACTTTTTTTAAGGCTATTTTACTTCATGTTTATTTTCAGTAATGCATGGAGAAGATTGATACATTCTTAGGGAGTTCAATTCTCCCTTACACTTTTCCTTCTAGCTGAGAAAATACCCAAGGGTACAATTTATCTCGCCCAAAGCCGGTGCCTTAAAATTAGACCTTAAACTGTGAAAGTCATCCCAGCCAGGCACCCTTTATAATGAATTGAGAGACCTGGATACATCCAGAATGTACGTCAACTGACCTATATAGGATGCTCATCTTTAAATTAAAATTTCCCTCAGCAGGTGCTTTTGCGTTTCCATTAGCAGTAATAGGAGAGACAGAAGGTAACCAGATGGTATTTAGATACTGAACATCGGACAGATTAGTCCCATTTATGTATATTTTTAACATTATCAAAATTTTTAACTTGTATGTTGACTAAATTATTAAAATATGAAGAAATAACCAAAGTAAAAACCTTGAAAAAAATTCTAGGAGTACAAGGAAGCAGCATCCTGGCTATATAAAAGAGCACATCCAAGTTTTACATTTCTAATCCTAAAACTTTTTCATAGAATTCACTACCTTAAATTCTCTTAAATTTTAGAAAAGAGTTTTCTTTGAAGGCTAACCTTGAAAAAGAAAAAAAAAAGAAGAAAATAATAACAATAACTATTAAATTCCCTTTTGCATGCTTAATTTATTCCTGTCTGTAATCACATATTTGGTTGTTTCCATCTACTTCAATATCAATTTTTTGGACTGTTTATTCTGTTATCTCCCTTTTAATTTTTTTTTTTTCCCCTCTTTTCCTTCCGCCCTTCTCAAAAACATCTTTCTGGCCTTATCCTAACATTACCTCCCATTCAGTTGACGGATGCAGCCATTGATGCAGGAAACATGAGAAAATCCACAACTAAAGAGGCAAAAGATTCCACAGGAAAAAAGCAGCAGACTCTTGACTCTTGGGATGTGGTGGTTCATACCGCTTCTGTCTAGCCCATAGACTCTATGTACCAGATTTACAAGCCACTACTTCTTTTCCTTTCAGAATACAAGACAGGAAAGCTAGCTGATTTCACATCATCCACAATTCTTTCCTGGGCTGATACAGCTGCCTTACTATTTGTCATTTCTATCTTTTGGTTACATTTAGCTTGTCAACCATCAAGGACCACAAACATAAAAATGTGTAACTGCAGGAAAAAGCCACCTGCACTTCAATAGTGTTCAGGAATGATTTCAGACAATTTCCAAACTTGAACCAGTGTAAGCATCAGAAGTGTCCACCTGGAGACACATTTAGACTAAACAGAATAAATTTGACTAGGCGCTTTCCCTTTACGCAACATGTTTTAGAAGGCAAAGGAAAAAAGGGTCAAGTTTCTATTTTCCATGTTGAGTTCTTCACGTTCCCCGAATAAGCCACCACTACCTTGGAATCCATCCTTCATAACATCCCCCAAGACAACCCAAAAGGGAAGCGAAGCACCACTTCACAGCAGAAGACTCACAGAGCTCAATGCACACGGTGCAACATAGAGTTTTGTGAAAACTGCACTATGTATCTGTTGGGATTCTTCCTGCCGTAAGGACTAGAGAGTCAACTACGAATTACTGCTGCTGAGCACAAGACAACCCATTGAACATATAATGAAGAAATCACAACAATTTCAAACCAAGTAATCAAAACGTGGATAAAAATCAAACTGAAAAAAAAAAAAATTAATTCACAGCATTTGCATTAACTAAAGATTTCTACCAGCATATATAAAAGGCCTATACCTGAAAATTAAAATCGTTAACAGAAAAGAAAGAAGTATCTAGATGTCATTTTATTCAGAGTTTATTATAGTAAATAACAACATAATCTAAAAATAAAAAGTTCATCTGCCCCAGCAATTAGGAATCCAATTAGTAACATTGAATTGACAAATGTGTTTGCAAGTTTGCTTTTCTTTGTTTTATTTATTTATTTTTAAATAGTTTAGGGCAGCACAATAGTGTCAGAATTGTACATTTACATTCCAAACTGGTATTAAGAGGTTGGACAAGAAATAATTAAACAGCCTCCAAATACTTACATTTGTTAAGTTTTAAACTTGTGGCAAACTAACAAAACAAGACTATATCCCCTCAGGGCTAAACTGCTGCAAACATTATTCAGAGAAATCTTCTTTTCTTCAGAAACAATTAAAAAAGGAAAATCTGTTCTAGATTGCAGAGAGCTGTTTTACTGGGTGTTTGGGAACAGTTACTCATCCCAATTTCAAATAAATAAATAAAGAAATAATTTACTTCTCGGCTTCCTAAATTGGCCTAAATACCTTACCTGCATCAGATCATTTCTATCCGTAGTAAGAGCATCATTAGTGTAATGAAAACTAGGTCAGGTTGACAAACTGATTTCAAACAGTTTCAAAGCCCAAATTTTTATAACTTTTTCCGCTCTTGTAGACAAGGTGTCAAAAATAACTACAAACATCTAATTCTTTTCAGTGAGACCCAACACATCACTTCTTAAGCTTTCCTTCAGTACTGTGAATTTGCTGGTTCAGCTATAAAGCCAGTCCCCAAAGAGAAAACTATTAATAAAATACTGTTATGAAAAACTACAATTATGGACAAATAATTGCCCTAAGTCTACTATTACTGTTACTAATTATTTTTGTAAGTGCCACAGGAAACAATGGACAAGAGCTTTCTGGCTGAAGACACTCACAACTGAAGGTCAACAGATCTTTTATGGGGAATTCTTCTCTCAGACAGAAATTTTTTTAACCTTTTCTACCATCTCCTATTAATTAAACAGGCTGTGAAATGCTATAATTCCTACAGAATAAGGCTTAGAACTCATTCTGTGCAGGTATTTAAAAAAAAAAAAAAAAGTGAATGATATCCAGAGCACGGCCCGGTACATATTATTGATTTATTTTTTGTTTGACATAGTTGTGTAAAACTCAATTGGCAAGTTCCTGAAGTAGGTTGCAAACTTTACTCAATAGCAACAAGAAGTAGGGAGCTGGAATCCAAAACTAAGGATTTCAGGAAGCCAGCATCCTGTTCTTCAAGAGCATTGCACTCAGTTGGTGTCCCCCACATTTCACATCTTAACTTTAAAATTAAGAGATATCTTTCCCAAGTACCTTCTCCTTTCCAGGTAAAGTCTGGCTGAAATGCTTTTGCTCCTGCATGCCAAACTACAAAACAAGACCTGATCTTTCCATTCTCCTCTCCCTTGTGATTGTTGTCACTCTTTTGTAATTCTATATACAGATGGGAACATTTCATCACACGCTTTGCACAACAGTCCACAATTCCCACCATGGCAAATGATGAGAAGTCACACTATGAATACAGATATGATCATATAAAGCACTCTTTACAATTAAGTTAACTTTAACCAAGGAAAGAAGAGAAACTAAGGCTTTAAAAATACTTGTTAAAATTGTGTGCAAAAGGTGCAACTTATCAGTGATCAAATTCATAACAAGGATTCTAAGGTCGTAACAAATCAACGCCATTGAAACATTATGTATCATCTATATATGTTGTTAATATTTATTAATTTAATTGCAAAACATAACTTAAACCCATTATCTTTCATTCTACAGGTGCCATTTACAAGAACTTGGTGCAACTGTCATACAAGCACAAAGCAAAAGTCCAGTCCAGCCATCCAGCCAACTGAGTTTGAAGTTTTCCAGTGTTGACCTATTAATACCTTTACTCCGAAATGTGCTCTGTTTACACTCCGCTTTATCAAAATGGTGCTCTAGCAGGTTTCCTACAACCCTATTAGCAGTCCCTTCATTCCTGTTCCAGTGATCTCGTTCCATTGGCAAGAGGTACCCAAATCTGTCCCATAAAGTATCCACCTGAATGACACTTTGTTCCAGGGCAGAAACGGTGCAGAATCTCCTTATAAATAAGAAAACGGATCTCTAGTGCTCTTCAAAACAGACAGAAACACTGTTATTTTCAAAATGCATAAACTCTTGAAAAATAACTTATCTGTTCATTTATGCATTGCTACTGAGCACTGTTTTTTGAAATTTTTTTAAATACCTATAGGTGTTTACAAAGGACTATTTCAGTTTGTAAGTAATTGTTCACATATATTTCTTCTTCCTAAACAAGCATAAGAAAGTGTACTTTTTCCTAAAAATGCTTAAAAGCACCAACTTCAGTTGTTTGCAGGCACCTAAAATAGATTAACAGATGTGGGCCCCAAATATTTCAAATTCATAGCATAAAATATCTCACTCCACACACGTTTCAGACCGTTGAGTAATCGTTTCGGGACTTCCCTACCATGATAAACAACAAAGTCCTTCCACCTTGACAAATGAACAAGGGATGACATAAGCCCCAGGAGGCGAGCATCGCTTTGCGACGCCCCGTGTTTCTTGATGCTTGTTTTCATTCTGTACCAGAGAGGCATTTCAGGCTCCGAGCTATACTGGATCATCACTCTGGGGAGAAACAAAGAACTTATTTCCTGTCATTTTATCCCTAAAGCATAGCACAAATCCAGTCATTTGGGAATGCATATTAGGTTCTTGGTATGGATTTTTTTTTTTCCACACATATAACGATGTTTTAATATATGTGGCAGCATTATACCATTCAAGTGCAAAGTGCTACATGAGGTCATTTGACCTAAATGGGAGTAGAAGAAATGTATAGTGGCTTTTAAAAAAACTTAAAAGGCTATTTCTCCTGCAAGAGTTACTGGTTTTCCCCATCCTGTTGCATTGCCTTTCTTATTTTATGATATGAATTTTAGAAGCTTATTCCATCTGCTTTCTAAAGTTACTTCAACCCACCAAAACTGCGACCGGCCAAAACTGCTTTTGAAAATTAACAAAGTTCTCACTAAATTTGTAGAAAAACAGTCAAATGGAAAGAAGAATTAACCACAGACCCTATAATCTGCTTGTTTAGCTAGGGAAAAAAATACTTATGATACAGTAATCTTCTGAGAAAACCTTTTATCCATTTCAAAAATGGGATGCTCACAAAGAAAAATGTAATTGCATTCACTCCCGACAAATAAAATTCTGTTGAACAAAATAAATCAGAACAACACCGGACCACACAAAACAAGAATAAGCCGTATCTAAATTGACTTCAGGCATCCCAAAGTTTTGTCAATCAGTCCAGGATTTTTAATTCTTCCTTGGAAAGCCCCTTAGACAGACAGTCCATCACACATCAACGCGCAAAGTTGCAGCAGACCAGCCTTTAAAGCACAAGTTTGCAGTTGCATCTTTTGTTTCCTGCGCTCACTGGGTTGGCATCCCCCCTGCGCGCTCCGGCAATTCCCCGGTTTGAACGGGGCCATGAAGGAAAGCCCGGGCAGCACCAGGACATCGGCTGGGGTTGAGCAAAGCGATGCAGGTCAACGAGGCCAATGGCCATTAACTACAAACCAAAGCCACGCGTCGTGGCAAATCCCATCCAGCCCGGTTAGCCACAACTTTCTGCCTGGCCCCTCCACTACGTCCACAAGCACACACACCCGTACACACACGGTTCCCCCCCTCCTTTCCTCCCTCCCTCCCAGTTCCCCGACTGCGACCGGTTCAGCCGCCCAGCGACTCGCGAACTTACTGCAGTGCGATGCAGGAGGAGGAAACGCACGGCCCTG
>NW_009646937.1:174757-212005 GCF_000708025.1 Charadrius vociferus | reverse complement strand
TGTGTGTGTGTATGTCCCCCCTGCCCCCGCCCTGCGCCAGCACGTGTTCGGGAATCTCTCCGTAGGTAGCAACAACAGAGCTAGGGCCCGTGAGAATTTGCAGATTTACTCGGAAAAGAAAAAAGAAAAAAGAAAAAAAAAAAAGAAAAAGAGAGAAACAGAGTAGCAATAGCATGAAAATTATCATCTTTATGCCAGTGCCTCCCACCTACCAAGACACAGAACGAGGGAGCAGCTCAAACTTTCACTGACAGCTTCCCAGTGTGTTTGATGGCAATTTGTCTGGACCGAAAAGAAATTTCCCCGAAACACTGGCAGGTTTCAAAGCAGTGCAGGTGTTGCCCAACTTCCACCTTCACCAGGTCTCGGGTGCCATTCTCAGATTAGCCTCAGAACATCAGCTGGGATCCTGATGGCTTGGTTAACTCTAATGACCATTAATTCCTATCTAGATTCACCTTGTTGCTATAAGACATCAAGAAGACTTCAGCTCTGAAGAGTGTTTTGGGCAATATAGATGAAAATTTTGCATACTGCTAGTAATTTTATATAATAATAATACCAAAAATGTATGAAAATACAAAACATTTTACCAAGATTTCTTTGTTTGGTTTGTAACTGCATCCATTCTTCCTTTCTGAAATCTGCATTTAAAGGATTTAATTTTCACGTAACACACAAGTGCTAGAAATTTTTAGATTCCTCTTTATTTTAGTAACCATGTAAAACCTTGCCAGCCTGATTTTATTTATAAAGTTCTTTTAGTTTCTTAAAGGAGAATTCCTTAGTTCACATAGGGCACTGTAAGTGGTTTCCTCAGACTATATGATACCTAATGTCTGTAAATTACCTTCTATGCAACACAGTAAGACATTTAACTGTTTTGAATCAGCATATTTCCAAAGCTCATAAACACTGCACCTTTTTAACAAAAGAGTTTGAATATACAGATGAACTTTAGATGTAGAAGTAAAGTGTATTTTTATGTTGTATAATGCAATAAATACATATTTATACCGTACACTAAGTGATACAAAGGCATTCACAACTAAAATTTCAGTGTGATATGGTTTTGATAATCCTTAATAAGCTTGCAATCTATTAAAAAAATCCAGTCATCTCTCTTCATATGTACACAAAACCAAAAGAATCAAAAAATTATCTATAACTTTTGAAAAATGTGTTCTAGGAGGTGTAGTATTACACACATTAGCCTTTAAATTCAGATCCAGTAGTCAACCTTATATATATCTTTCCAAATGGCAGCTTCACAGTAGCGCGTGACAAGTACTTGGCTTTAGTCTCCCATGTTTAATATATTGTTTTCCCTTGAAAACACTGTTATCAAGAGATTCTTTTTCTCCCAGGGAAGGAATTCAGTCCCAGTATATTTGAGCCTTAAGTTACTAAATATGGATCAAAACACTGAAGTACAGTGAGTAGTTACTTAATTGTGATAAATCATTCCAGTACAACACAAAAAATTCATAGGTCTTGCAATAAAATGCTTGATCTAGTGGTTTGGGGGAGGAGGGGCCTCGTTTTCAATGACCATATTGCCTTAAAAATTAATTTAAAGCACTCCGAGTTATGTAAGGCCCTATAAAATTAAAATTGCCAGATAAGATTGTTTCACAATTACAACCATTTTTTAATACTGTGCATAACTTTCACACACTTGCTTAAGTTGGGCCTTGATTGTTCTCTTCTGCCGTGTATTGGAACAGTGTCCCACTTCAGTTCCTATTGACAAGGTCTAGCAAGTTCATGTGTGGTGTGGAATGATGACTCCATTGATGTTTGTAGCTTTAAAACACCAAAGTTAAATAGTTCTTGTGACACAAATAGGAAAATTAACCCCTTTGTTAAACATTTGATTTGCCTTAGGAAAGCAGCAACCCTTACACAGGCCAAAGTGAACTCACTACAGCTGAGCTGTGAAAGATCAACATAAAAGATGTCAAACTAAAGGGAGACTAACATTAAGATTTTTTTGTTTGCACTGGAAAATACTTAGGCAGATTGCTATCTACACGGTGAGCCTTAGAAACATGGTCGTAGTACGTGCAGTTCTGAGCACAGGTCAAGGATGAGGGATAGAGGAAATATGGCTGATGGTTCAGAGCTGCATCCTCAGCATCGAGCTCAGTGGCAGCGTTTGGGAGTAGCACATTCATGTGAGCAGCTTTGTTCTGGTTTCAGTGCAAAGCTGCGTCCTGTTCTAGAAGCAGTATGCTGCCCATACTGGATATGCTCCCGTCCTCTCCTCCTTTTATCCAGCTCTTACCATAAGCAGATTAAAATATGCAGAAAGTTTGTCTCTTAACAGCTCTCTCCCTCACAGCAAAGAAAATAACAGATGTCTAGAATCCACCGCCAGAATTTTAAATATTAAATTTGTTATACTGTGTTCTTAGATCTGTGTTTGGATATTTAAATAGTGTTGCTAAGCATGACTCTAGGTTGCTCATTTAATACGCCTTTATTATGAACTCGGGGCCCTGAGTTTTGATATCGTTCATGAAAGAAAAAAGCACCAAACTCAAGAACCTTAAGAGCAAAAACAATTCTCAGTCTCCAATATGTGTTATTTGCTATGGAGAAATTGCAGCAATATCAGTCATCTGCAGTTGTTTTGTATTGGTACTTTTGGGAGAAACAGGGTTCAGCCTTCCAAATCTGACCTCAGTGGCCACATGGCTGTACAAAGTCACAGGTGCAAACTATTGAAAACTAATCTAACTCCCTGTGAACTCAGCTGAAATCACAGCAAGCATATATAAAGAAAAACTGTTTCAGAATATATGGTTATCAGAAGCAAATATAGTTCAACAAATTTGCTAAGGAAAAGAAAAAGAATCTTCTCAAAACTTAATTCATAGAACTTACGACATTCTTACACTTTATGAAAATTTTTGTGAAGAAAATGGAATATAGTGAAAAAATGGCTTTCACACAGTAATTCTACACTTTGTGTATTTTCATCAGGAAATGTTGCTATATAGTAGGACTATGCTGCTCCCTCCCAGAAATACCAAATTCACAGGCAATTAGTAGCAGGGATCCAAAGAGGAATCAAACCATTTTTGTCAGAATTAAGATCTTTCATAGATCATGCTTACCTCACTTTACATTAACTATTGTAGAGATAAGGATATAGCATAAAATAGTATGTACAATACACTTGATACATAGAGTAGCATAGCTATTTGCACAGTTCGAGGGGAAAAAAAATCTTGTGAAATACCCAGAGGCATTTGCAGGTCTGCTACCACTCACATTACTGATATTCAGTATATATAAAAAATTCTATGGTAGCTAAGGGAAAATATGCAACAGAGCAAATATTTGTACTTCAGAAAAACAAGGACTGTTGGTAAACTGGAGGGAATTACATTAATCAGCTGAACTATTGTTTGTGAGCTTGTTATCCAGTATACCAGATATTCTAACCAAATTTTTAGCTATTCTTTCATTAATGCAATCTAGATATAACGCTGAAAGCATTTCAATTCACATCTGTTGGGTTAACATTGATATACAGTTATATTTACTTGATTCCCTAATTGCTACAGATCAGTCAGTCTCACTTCTTTCCTTGGGAGAACCCTGGAGTGACTCCTCTTGAAACACATTTTGAGGGTGTGTGGTAATAATAAACAGGAACTTACCAAGGGCAAATCTAACACGATCAATCAGACTGTCCTCTGTGATGAACTGACTGAACATACGGATGAGAGGAGAACAGTGGATGGTACTTATCTTGGCTTTTGCAAGACTTTTTACGCTTTCTCCCACAACATTCTTCTGTCCAAGCTGGGATGTTACAGACTGGATGGTGGAAACTAGGTGGGTGTGTAACTGGTTGGATGGTTGGGCTCAGAGGGTGGTGGTTAATGGGCTGTACTGGCTGTACTCTGTCTAGATGCCCATAGCAAGTGGCATTACCCAGAGATGTATCCTTACATCTTTAAGGATAAAGGATCTGTCCTTACATCTTTATCAATGACCTGGAGTACACAAAGGATTGCATGTTCTTCAAGTCTGTAGGTGAGGCACAAAAATTGAGAAGACTAATTGGTGTGCTCAAGGGCACGACGGCCATCCAGAGGGACCTAGACACGCTGGAGGAATGAGCTGACAGGAACCTTACAAAATTTAACAAGAAAAAATACAAAGCCCTGCACTAGGGAAGAAAAAACCCTGCAGCGACGGGGCCAGGCTGGGCACTGCCTGGCTGGGGAGCAATTCTGTTGAAAAAGCCTTGGGGGTTTTGGCAGACAGCAAGCTGAGCATGAGCCCGCAGTGAGCCCTGGCAGCCAAGCAAGCCAGCACCATCCTGGGCTGTATGAACAGGCGCACAGCCAGTAGTAGTTCAAGGGATGCTGTTAGAATCACAGAATCATAGAATTGTCTAGGTTGGAAGAGACCCTTGGGATCATCAAATCCAACCATCTACCCTACTCTACAAAGTTCTCCCCTACGCCATATCCCCCAACACCACATCTAAACGGCTCTTAAACACATCCAGGGATGGTGACTCAACTACCTATTATCCCCCTCTACTCAGTATTTTATAGATCACACCTTGAATACTAGATCATAGGATAATTCTGGCTGAAAAGGCTCTCAGGAGGTCTCCAGTAAGGATCAAACATGAGATCAGACTAAGTCGTTCAGAGCGTTACTCAGCTGGATTTTGAAACCCTCAAAGGACATGTGTCCTTTGGACAGCATAAGGGCAGCATAATGTCTGTGGGCAGCCTGATCCAGTGCTGGACTGTCCTCACTGTGAAGAAGTTTTTCCTTATATCCAGTCTGAACCTCCCATTTCAATTCATGCCTGTAACCTCTTGTCTTCCCACCATGCGTAACTATGAAAAGCATGTCTCTGCCTTCCTGATAGACTCCTCGTGGGTATTGGCGGGCTACTGCTAGGTGTCCCCAAAGCCTTCCCTTTGCCAGGCTGTACAAGCCCGCTTCCCTTAGATAAGCCAGTGGTTACACAGATTGTCATATGAGCCTAGCAATGCTGGAATCACTAATGGATTTGTCTGTACCCGGGTCTTATGGTTTTATAATATTATCACTCTAGTACTTTAAGGGAAAGAACGACAGGTATAAAAGGAGCAAAGATGTGTTATAGTAGAGTAACCTTCAGTGAATTTAGAACAATTTCTTTCCTTACAGCTTTACTTTCCATGTACATACGCATTTTTTTCCCCTCTATTGTTCCTAGTTCAAAGATGGGCCTCTGACAAAAGCCATCTTAACTCACTGGGAAGATTTTCAGAGATATCAGCGGGCAATGGGCTGACAAGCTAATAAAATCTACGTGAAAGGTAGCATTGGTTTCAACTGGATGCAGGAATGAGCCCTTAGTCATACTAAATGAGAAATGTTTGTCCAGTCTGGAAAGATACTATTTGGTTAAAGATTACCTGAGAAGCAGATGTCAGATAGCTCACTCTGAAATGCTGTAATATAAAGACTGTTAGGCAATATTCAAATTCTTTAGCACTGGACTGGGCGGGAGATAAGGGCCAAAATGCATTTACTGTATAGTTCCTGATGTAGCATTATAGCAGTGATGTGCATAATTTTTTCACTACATTTCACTATATATATACATATTCAGGGTATAAAAAAGAAGCATATGGCTAGCAGACATTTAAAAAAGAGACATATTTATATGAAATATCTCAAATATGGCTTTATATTTAAAAAAATGTTTTTAATACATTAATTACCATCTGTATGTTTACTGAACTGTCTCAACTGTGTGAAAAGATATGACATGTCCTTAAACATTTGTTGAATCTTAACACATATTGCAGAATCACTATTTAACACTCAACAACCAATGTCATTTGTTATAAGAAGTCTTTCTGGTTTATTTTAAACTTAATTTAACAGTAATCCAAGTGTAATATATTCTCTATTGGATGGCAATCATTAAAAAAACCTGATGGCCTAAATTATTAAATTTAGATGCTTTTAGATCAGTGTATGTACCTTGCACAAAGATCATTCCTGTGACTAAAATACAAAATGAAAGACATATTGAGGGTTTCTTGGTTTTGTTGTCTTTCTTCCTCTGTTTTCAAATTTTTCGCTACATTTTGCTTTGCTTATGTTGCTTATGTTGTTTAACATTATGCCTGCATATGAGTTTCCTGCAGGTAGATCGATGAAGGGGCAACAGTAGAATGTCAAGTCTCAAAAAATAAACGCACAAAAGAAATTTGTAAAAATCATCTTCCTACACTATTATTTCTGATGAGAGGAACAAATCAGAATGGAACTGAGAACAGCTACTTTTTCCTTGATTTATGAGTTGACAGAGGTAGCAGAGAACAGAATGTACACCTACTACAGAGACAGTATAGAACTTTCACAGATTATTATTAAACATGTATTAGTACAAAGTGGTTCATGACAGAGAACAAAGGTGCAGGGCTTAGAAAGAAAAGGGAAAAGTATAACAGTTGACTAAAGAACTAGGGAATCAGTAACAAAGAGAGAAACAGAGGAAGGATTAATGTGGTGAATTTAATCTAGGAATTTCCATGAAAATACACTTAGTGTAAACCACAAAAGAAAATGGTAACATTTCCCTGGCTGCTGCAGCACAAGTTATAGAGCAGAGAGGACAGGAGATATATAGGGATCCAATGGTATTACAATTTCCCTTAGATTGAAAATACACCCTATAAAAAGCGAACATCAGAAAAAGACCAGAAATTGTAAGAAAATATTTTAAAGTATAGTTTAAATTAAAACCCACACATATGCCTGTCACTCACTGTATTTGAGTATAACTTGTCATAAAACAATCAAGTGAACTAAAAGAATTAAAAACCTGCATTTCTTAACTAATTAGATCTAACTAACTAATTAGACCTACTTCATTTGCATTTTCATTAAATGTGTTCAGGAGAGAAATTTTTCTGAAAAAAACAATACAGAAAAAGATATCCTATGTTAGTAAGTCAGAGATGTATATCAAACTATAGGAACTTCAGTACACCTGACTGCAGACAACAATTAATAACAACACAAAGAGCATTAAGACTTAGGTTTTTGGGTTCTACTACACTACATATTCAAGAAATATGTATAGTGTTATAACTGAAAGTGAACAGAACTTAAAAGCAAGATAGAGGGTTCAAATTTGGAAAGCTGAAATAAATTAGAAATAGTTAAGAAGACATCTGTAAAAGGAAGTTGAAAGAAAATAAATAGCAGAGAATAAGAAAGAACTACTTACATTTAATTACTTTAAAAGAAAGGTTTTCCAGAGGGCTGATGGAATGAAGATAAAGAAGAACACATCTCCACGGATGGTTTGTATCAGCAAAAATTAAGTATGGAAAGCAGAAAAGGTGAGCCCAACAACGGAAAAAAGTAAAGAAAAGAGAATTTATTCCTTAAATTAGTAACAAGAAAGCCACCAATATTCTTCAAAAAGGAATTTTTAGTAGATTCAAGGCAATCAGAGAAAGAAGACAAATCAATAGGGGTAAAAAGTGGCTAGCTAGCACTGGCTCTGTTTGTAGCCCTACGTCACAGATTCTTATATAGTTTTGGGTGGAATTTTTGAATATTTTTTTCTCTTTCTGAAGTTGTGTTTGCTGACAGGTCAGGAATCTATTTAAATCTGTTGAACAACATATTTTATAATAATAGATATTTTGCTATATCTAAAATAGAGTAGATTTTTAAAGAAGAATACATTTTTCTTTGTTGTACCTTGTACTGCTGTCTTTGCCCACTGATATCTTTATTAGAAGTATTTATATGTAATATAATATACACATCAGTGTTACATTGCAGATATTTCAAGTAACTTATTTTTTATATGTTTTGTTAAAAGTTATTGGAGTAAACCTTTTCTTCTTTAATACTTCCTACTATCATTAAAATGCTTATGTTTTTTAATGTTTTTAATGCACAGTTGAAAGTATGTAACGTATTTCACTGCCTTCTCTGGGAACAGATTCTCATACAGATTCCAGGGAAAAAAAAATAGCAATTTATCAATATATTTTTTGCCCTTGTAGTTTATTTTACAAGACATGCAATTTAAAAGCTAAGTTCTGCTCTACTTGCACTGGCACAGCTACCAACATAGTTTATTCTAGATTTGCACCATATAAATAGGATGAAAATAAAGGAAGTGTTTTTGAGAGCAGCAGGATCCTGTAAGTAAAGCACTCAGTGGCATGCTTAGATAGTTGTGTTGCATACTTCCATTCTGCTGTTGGTCCATTACTTGACTTTAACATCTAGGATCCATGCACATAAAACCAGCACTGTGATTTAAGACTACAATTTTTAAAATCCTTTCTTAACACTACAGACCTCAAGTGTTCAGTCAGAAAAAACTTTTCCCTGGGTAAGTAAAGTTCTGCTTTTAAAGATGTCCACAACTTCCTTATTTTTGTTAGTACTTAACAGATCAATGCCTAGGCCTCCAGTGTGACACTTTCTTTCATATCCCCTTTAGGAGACTAAATATAGTAGCCATGTTTCAATCATTCCCACTGTAAACACACCATCAAGGTCTGTACAAACCACAGGGGAATTGATTGCATTCACTCAGAAATATAGCCAGAGGGCAAAGAGGTAATGTTCCAAAAACTTAGCAGAATCTCGGAATGGTTGAGGTTGGAAGGGACCTCTGGAGGTCACCTGGTCCAACCCTCCTGGCTCAAACAGCGTCACCAGAAGCAGGTTGCCCAGGGTTGCCCAGCGGTTGAAGTACCTGATATGAGTGTCCCAGTTCAGAGTTCTGTTCCTGAAGGGGTACAAACTTGCAAGTCTTACCTCACAGGAAGATAATTAATCACCTTCACTGCCTGTGAACGCCAACCAACACAGAAAAGATGAATTGATCTAAACCCCCAGGAACAGTATTGTACTGGTACTCCTCCAGAAGGGCCAAAAACTTGATTCTATTTTCTGTTTCTTCTGGGATCCAGGATGCTTTTCCATCTAGGGTGTCTATAAAGCCATATTTTGAACGGAATTTTGATACGATAACATTTCTGTTCTTTAACTCAAATGAGAAGTGACGGAGGCAGATCCCATCAAGACCAGACTGAATGTTAAAATTCTGGCGTAGGGGGAGGCGGAGGCTTTGAACCCCTTTAGAAAAGGTTTGAAACAAGTTCTTCTAATTTTTGTGTTGTCACTTTCTCATTCACCTGCCAAGTTTAAAAAGAAATGGTGACACTTTTGAAGATGATGTGAATACCTGTTGGATATTCTCTGAAAGGTCTATCAGATAAAGCTGTTTGAAGGACTATGGTATAAATCCATTTTTGGCTCTAGCTTAACTTTTGCCTGAACTACCATGATGCCACAACTTTGAAGACTAGCGCCATTTTGGATATGTGCAACTCTGGGTTTCTAAGAAGCTTTAAAGAAGAAGAGAAATATTGAATTTCGCATTAAACAGCAAGATGCAAGAACTACATACTTGGAATTAGATTCTAAATCACAGAATCACAGAATGGTCAGGGTTGGAAGGGACCTCTGGAGATCATCTAGTCCAACCCCCCTGCCAGAGCAGGGTCACCTACAGCGCGTTGCACAGGACAGCGTCCAGGCGGGTTTTGAATGTCTCCAGAGTGGGAGACTCCACCACCTCTCTGGGCAGCCTGTTCCAATGTTTGCCTAGATCATCTAATCAACCATTTATACTATTTTTAGAGCAAGCCCTTTATCTCCTTATATATGTTTTACTTCTCTAGACTGAAATTATTCAGAGCAATGAATTTCTCTGATGTGAGTACTTACACAGTGGCCAGCACAATGGAGTATTTAATTTGGTTTGGTTTCTGATATCAACGGAGTCCATGGGTTTGTGTATATTCATTGAACTTATATAAACTCCAACCTTATAGCTGTGTAGCAAAGGAAATGTTTGCTTCTAAAAGCTAAATTAAACCAAAATCAGGCAACCAAACAATAAATGCAATACATGCATTTGCTGCTGCCTGAATGGGAATCTTAATTACACTTTTCAGGCTAATTATTGTATACTCTGATTTTGAGTATACAAACTAATTTAACGCTTTCTCCATTTTCTGTAATTACTTTAGCAGGTTTTATTATATTTTAGTTTTAATATCTTTGCAATGCTGAGTCTGTTTCAATGTATAACAAACACTTTGATGAGCCCTTATTTTCAAGACTAGTCTCTCTGTCTGTAATGGAATTACTGCTCCCTGTCTGCTCATATGAATAAATATGCACAGCCCATCTCAGAACAATAAACCAGTCCTGATGTTGAAAATTTTGCTCATTTCTATCAGTTTTATATTCAGGCTTATTATCTGGAAACTATCTCCTCGATATTGTACATTTGCATATGTATGAACAGTCATCCACCTGCATACAGTTATTCCTGGTGCAGTGTTTTAGCACTTGTGAGGAGGAATTTCAGACCTTATCTACCACGTTTACTCTTTATTGATCAGTCCCTGATCCTTCTGCAGGAGGCTTCACCTGACATAGATACTAAGGAAAGCAGGCCTGATGGAGAGGAAAGGGAGGTATCGTCCTGCTCCGCAATTCCAAATAACGAGCAGAGCTGCAATGGTGCATGTGGCTCAGAGGTAAGGTGTGGCTAGAGACTTAGGCAGCTCCTCATCTGAATCACCTTCAGAAGATGTAAACACAGCTTGAAATTGCCAAAGTTCAACTTTGCTTCTAGGTTTGTTTTTTTTCAATCCTGTGATGGTCATCTTAAAGGTATAACACTTTTTTTTTTTTTTTTTTAGAGATGACTGTAAAATCAGGTCTTATTCAAATGGTACTGTGCTTTTAAAATCAGCTTTCAGTTTGCTTTTAGCAAAGGTGACAGAATATTTCATGAAAAATTCATTATTCACAAAGCTGTTTTTAATGTTAGAAAGACTAAGGCATATAACAGCATCTTGATTAACTAATCCCCATTTGATTTAGTGGAAATGCTGAACTTAAAATTACTGAAGTATTGTTACAAATGCATCCATGCTCCTTTGTACCATTTTCCTTGATGACACTGCAGCGGTTGTTGATTTATATTTGTACATGTCTTGCTGTTATGTTCCCTTTTCAGAACTCACTGCTTTCAGACTTAATGTAGTAATGAATTTTGTCTACAAGAAGGGCAACATTGGTTTTAATACTATTGGCCGCTCTACGCTGCCCTTCCTATTCCACCTACTAGAAGCCACTGGTGGAGAGGAAAAGAGTGGAATGGGATCCTTGCAAGAGGCTTCATCCTGTGAGAAGTGCAGAATGCAAAAAAAAAATAAAGGCAGAGGAGGAAGATCAAGTGCAAAAAGCCCTTTTGTGGGTCCGCAGTAGGGGCTGGCTGCTGCAGCCTGGAGCTTCTGTCTGTGACGCAAAGTGAACACAGCAATGGTGGTCTGGAGTCTAAGGAATTTAAAGGTTCATGTGAACAGAGGTGCTCCATAGAGAGAACCCCTAGTAGGGTGGTCCTCAAAAATGAATTAATAGGGCAATACAGATGTAGCTGTTACTCATATCTGCTTGCTATTGTTATTGTAAGTTACCAGAATCACAATATATTGCAGTCTAAACATTCAAACACAACCTAGAATTCAGCAGTGATACAAGTAGCAAGTATGAAAATCAGAAGTCAGGAATAACAAAGAAAGTACTCTAGTTAGGTAAAGAGAAATAAATGAAGTAGGACACCTGGGAAGACCAGGAAGTAGGCTATGGTTGTCATGATATATAATAATTTTAAAAAATATTCAAGAGCAGTATTGGTCTCTGGCACTTCTGAAAGAACAGTACTTTTGTATCACATTTAGTGCAGTGTAGTATGCATTGCCAAGAGAAACTAATGGACTAACTGAAACTGAAAGTCTTCTCTAAAGTAAAATACTGATCAGAAAAATGTGTTCCTTACATCTAAAACTCTTTAAAAGTCAACATATGATCTAATAAGATTATGACTAGGGAGGCTTCTGGTTTAGCTTGTCTTTAGCCAGGTTTAGGTTTCTTAAAAAAAAATAAAAAATAAAAGAAAAAGCAAAAAAGAGGTTTATAGGTTCCTGCTCCCTGTTGATCTGTCTTTCAATGTTTTAATACAGTGGTCCTTTTTAACTAAATTTGACAGACAGTTAAAGAATAAAAGAATAGAAATCTCAGGGGTGATAAATTCTTATAAATTTTATGAAATCCAATGATCAAGCAGGTAAGAGACACTCAGTTTAGCACCTTGACTGGGAGAAAGGTTTCAGCATGAGTGAAGTCGTTATCTACTCTGTTCGGTCTGTCAGCTAACCCATGTGCACACGGTGGGAAGCAGGGAGAATTTGAGTTATTTCCATGTAAGAATAAGGACTCCAGTTTACACAGGCCCAGTGCAAGCTCTGCTTGAGACTGGAAGTACTAGAGGGGTAACGCCTGGCGTGAAGCATTTGGAAATAGGGAGAATTTGTGAGACATATGCCATACAAACACACTGTCCCTGTAAGGATTCAGTGAGGTATTGCAGAGTCACAGTGCAGCCCTTCCAAAAACTCATAGATCTCCGTGTGTTTTTCAAGATACCACTAAGGACTTGTGGCAAAGCTGGCCACAAAATGACACATTTCCATTTTAAATAGAAATGTTGCAGCAAAACAGTTTTAATATGCAAAGACAACCGTTAATTGCTCAGAGCTGCTTCTTAAACAACTGAGCTACTTTCTCAGCCTGAGGGATCGATCTATTCCCACAATAGCCAAATTTGCAAATTTTATCAGAAGAGAAAGTATGTAAGAGCTGCTTCTTCCCTTCTTAAAGAAAAAGTGTCCCGTGTTTAGGAGACATGCTAAGCTTTGATTTGACTGAAAACCACAGCAAATAAAAAGACCTCACTTACAGCTTTAAAATCCCACACCAGGTTTTTAATTAGATGTCACAAATGTAATCAATTAGAAGTTACTAAATTATACCATTCATGATACATTGGGAGGAACTAATCCATTTTACTAAATATTCATTAAGGTTAGGGTGGGTATTTTTTGGCTACAGATGGGATAATACTTTTATGAAGGTGTATAAAAATAGAGAGATCTTTGGTAGCTAGTGTTATAGAAGTGTACTTTAATCTCACTTTTAGAAAAAGAAAGAATCCAATGAACTATATGCAAAAAGTAATGAAAGATGACCTTAAATAAAGAGGTCAGAGGAAACGCTGAGGGATGCAACCAGATGAAATGACTCATATTAACTTTTCATATTTTTAGGAAACTAAATAATGACAAAGAGGAAATAGATAAATATCCTGAAAATACCAGAGAAATGGAAAGTTTGGTTAATGACATATAAATTAAGCAGAATTTCAAAATAACTATAAAAAAGGAAAATAAGAAGACAGAGAAATTCCCCAAATTAGAATGCTCTATCAGTCTGCAATCCATTTTCTTAATAATCACATCTCAGCTAGAAAAAAATGTAACAGTGGATTTGGTATACACTTTGTGTTAAATATCTATAAGGCCCATAAGGAAGTTAAGCAATTTTAGTAATATTTGACATTAGATACTAGTGCAGAAAAAAACCTGAAAAAATGATGATACACAGTCTTCAGGAAGCAGGTGGTAAGATATTACTTATCCTAAGATAAATGGGGCTGAGAAGCTGTAAACTATAGCAATAGGTCAAAATCATAATATTGCATCTGCGTCAAAACTATACACCTGAATAAGAAGTGTTTAATATTAATTCTTGAGAAAAATCACTTTGAAAAACACCTTCTTACTAAAAGACATTACGAATAATAGTTAAGGCTATGGAACAGTAGTAGTAAGTGATGCTGCAGTTAAAAGCATCCCAATTTTTCCCAACTGAACTGATACAATAGATTAAAAATTCAAAAAGTTGCATAATTCACAAAAGATGAACTAAATCATTAGTACTGACTGTAAAATCACTTGCAAGGAAGCAACACTTTGGTTTGCTGATGCCCTGGTTCTGTATTGCTTTTTAATGGCACAATGAGCTGTCAATTGAGATTAAGTTCTTTGAAAGGGTCTTTTCATTGAATTAAGCTTCTTAATAAAAGTAATTACTTTTCTAATTCTCCACTGGGCTATTAAAATATAATCCAGTACCAACTGGAGAAAAAGTAGAGATTCAATCACTTCAATTGATATTTGGACTGGGCCCATAACATCAGAACCAAAGCTATAGCCTTGGCAAAATAATATAAGCAAGAATGGGACTGAATATATTGCAGAAAAGAAGTAGAACCAATAATTTAATAATTCTAATGCAGAAAGAAAATTATTTAATTGTTTAATTATAATTAGGTTCCCCTTAAATTGATATATTTTCAAAAGCAAACAAAAAGAAGTAAAAGGAAGAGCAGCAGCTTTTCATTGCAATAGTTAGATCAGATGGCTAAGGGCAAGTGTATTCTACTAACCCAGCTAAAAGAAAAGCAAACAAAAGCAAGTTTAATGTTCTTACTGAAACGTTGAGATTTTTATTCACCTAATAGAAAGTCCTACTGAAATTTACAGTTTGTAAAAGAGAAACTGTGTGGGCAGTTTCTCAGCCCAGAGAAATGTCTGGACAAAGAGTTCGCTGAACTCATAGCAGATTTTACAGGTTTATTTCCATGTGCAAATTTGGTGCTGTGTAATAACAGCCGTTCAGTTTTTTGCGTGGAACTAGCAGCGATGGGCTGCACTGCAAATAATCAAGTAATTTCTATTGAGAAAATGTGCCCTGGGAAAAGCACACTGAACACTGATTAATACTGAAAAACACTGCACAGGCTTGGAATATTTTTTTCTGTTCCCAGACACTCCAGGTTGACCAAAGGGGCACAGATACTTAGTTCCTGTGCAGATGCTGCGTTAAAAATAATAGAAAAAAAAAAAGTGGGCTGCAAAACAAATGGAAGTTTTCAAGCTGCTTCTTTAATTAAATTAGTTATTCATTTTTATTAACATTCACAAAGAGTTTGTGATCTAAAAAATAGAATATTACTGTGAGAATCATGAGATCTTTGCTTTTCCTGGTGGTGATGTTGACTAGGAGGATAACTCTGAGATTCCTGTTTCTGTTACTTGTGTTCTGCTTTTCCACTCATCTGTCTCGTCTAAATGTGAATTAGGTGGAACTGCTTCTTTCTTTATAGCGTCTAGCATACAGGCAGTACAATTCACTATAGGCTGATGAAATTCTCGTGAGACAACTGAGAGACATCCTGGAAACAGCACTTAAATATCAACATTTTGGAAGTATATACACATAAGCCAAAGAGAGTGGTCTTTGAGTTCTTCCTAGCTTTCTTTTTACAAAAGCAGAAATAATGAAAATACCAGGTATGAAACCACATACTTAATTAACCTTCCATCTACATCAATTAATGAAATATCCATTGGATTATAGTGAAATTTCCTTCTGCAGAATCATTGCAAAGAGTCAACTGAATGAACTACTCAAAAATACAGTAAGAAGATTTTTGTCTATGTAGGGTTTTTAATTTTGTTTCATAACAGACTGCCTTTAATATTCACATTTTGCCCTAATTCTTAGTTTCGAATTAATGTTATCTATTTTAGTATAACTTGTAAGTAATGAGTAGGTTTTCTACATTAGACCAATCATCATGTAGAACTGAGGACAGAGAAAAAGTGAAACATAGTTAAGTAGAGTAAGAGCTCCCTTCTTCCTTGCATAGTATATAGAATACTTTCTTTAGTTGTCCTAGTCGTTATTGAGTTTTAGCTGTAAGCAACACGGGAGAATATTAAGCACAGTACAGAGGTTTAACTAGGGACTTCTAATTCGAGATTTGCAATGGGCTGACTACTGGGCTGCTCAGAAATCAAGCAACAAAATTGCTTTGGGGAAGTGAACATAAAGTAACCTGTATTGTATATTAGGTGATTACAGCACAGGACATTCCATAATCAGCTTCACTGCTGCCTCATTATCTCTTGATAGCTACGCCAAAATAATTTGTGTCTTGCAAAATGAATCCTCAGCTGTGAAAAAACAAATGAAAGCCTAGTTTTATTATTCACTAATTAAAAATAAAAAAATTGTTTGCAACTATGGAAAATAATGCCCAACTTAATTAAAAAGTAACTTCAAACATTGATTTTAGATTTGCACATCTGTATCAAAATTGTCAGTTATGCTACATGATTCATACATTGGAAGTGCTACACACAGCATGAACAGAAACATGGAAGCATCTGTGAGATACAGGTATGAAGTTCTCCTACCTCACTACACGTACAGCCCAATCTTAAATGCTTCCTGCATTGCTAGTAGTTAACGTCCTTCTGGACACCAGTCAGTATGTCTTTGATTATTTTTAATTTGTTTCTAGACAGAGACATTCATATTGAAGGATTCTTATCTCGTATGGGTTTCACTCCACTTCTGTATATTTTCACTAGACCTTGACTAAGAATAAATATTTTGTATTTTATATATACAAAGGCACCCAAATAAACAGCTGTAGTTTGTGAAGTTACATTACTTAGAGGCATTAAGATAATTACACATTGTTCAAGAACTACCCTCAGTCCAAAATTCTATGAATTACAAATCTATTTAACCCGTAAAAGTCTGAGCAGATGTTCTCCTCTTTTTTAAAGCATACTGTTCATCCAAAAACTTGAAGTAAAATACCAAACATTGCCGTTGCACACTAGGTTGAAGTAAAAGCTAATGAATACACAATAACATTATTCAGTCAAAATAATTTATAGCCATACAGAATTAATGCAAGAGGACTCAATTCTTGAGAAAAAAAAAATAATCACGAACAAAAGCAGAACTACAACTATTAATGAATTTGGCAGGAAACCAGTCTCCGGATAGACATGCTCCGTAAAGATCATTTAAAAAGTGAACATGCATCATCAGCCCACTGGACCAGAATTTAGTGAAAAAGATCTCATTCTTTCTAAGGCTGATTTATCTCAAATTCTAAATATTTATAGTAAATTCTGGTTCTGGCACTGAAGATGGAAAAAAGGCTTGTTCACACCCCACAATAGCATAGAAAGTGGGTTTAAAAACCCACAACATACCTATAAAATAAACCTTAAGGATTCTTTAAGTGAGACTTATCTCACAGTTTCTGACAGGTTTTCCATTGCAGTCAGTGCAAATAAAATCAATGCAGAGTATGGAACCTAGAGATGCTCAGCTGCCCCAGTGTGAGTGTTCACTCTGGAGTCAGCTAGACATCAGTCTAGGATGTATCAGCCATATCCTTACCAGCTTTAAGGGGGCTGTATTTTTTTTGCACCTAGGCACCTATATATGGGCATGTAAATTCCAGCATCAATCTGCAAGCTGAATTTTGCTGTTATCTGTCACTAAACACTTCTTTAAAATTGTGTTTCAAATAGAGGAAAGTAAGCAAGTTCTTTCTTTTCTTATTTTAAAGGACTATTTGACTTGCATTTTTTAAATTATATTCAGAGTGCACTTAATTAAAATGGAGTATGCAGCCTTGACCTTCCTGTAATTAACTTTTTTTTGCAACTCAGTAGCAGTTCCTTTTAAATCGACGGGGTTGTTCTGTCTCTGTGGTATCACTAATACTGCAAAACTTCTAGTTTAAAAAACCTGTACCAGGACAACGGTACTTTTTCCAGTTCAGCTTTTGCAAACAACACGTGGTTTTGCAGATGTCATGGCTACACCTGCAATTCTCTGACCTGAGAGATCTGGGTAGGGCCCTGAGGCTTACGTGTCTCATGGACTTGGTGTTTCGTATTCACATTTTTCTTACAGGCAGGCAGTTTAGTCTGACTTCAGAGCACCTATTGGGTCCAACCACCTGTGAGGCAGTCAACAGGGCCCTTGTAGGATCATCTCTGGTCTCCTCTGCCCTTGGGTGAACCTTAAAAGCAGCAGGCACAGGTGACGTGTCATGATGTGATGAGTTTGAATTTTCTGTGGCATGGTCTGAACTGTAAGACTCTCATAAGGCCACAAGAAATGATCACTCTGGTGCCTCAGAGATGCTGCAAAGAATTTTCCAGAAGATAAGTATTTTGGGTAGGCAGAAAATTTACCCTTATAGCCCTGTCAGGAGCTTGCTCCTACACAGCAATATAGAGACAATGGCATGCATCTTCCTGGAGCTGTATCAGTTAGGAAAGAAGTGGTTTGTTTGTTTTAAATACTTAAAAAAAAGTAATTAAATGTAATACTTATTATATAACAAAAAGCAAAGAAAAGAAAATATATTACCATAAAAATGTGAACCAAGTTGCCAAAAATGAACAGTACGATGCAGAGAATTATCAATTCTGTTCTTTTGTCAAGTACTTGATTTACCAACGTGTTCTGATTTAACATGGCCATTTGAACAAGAGCACTCAGCAGCAAGAGTGCTACCATGGGCTATTGTTTATTCCAAACGTGCTTATCACCTGTGGCTCTGCATATCTTCCATTCATTTATAACTATGGAACATCAGGAGATGAGAACAGTTGAATTACCTGACAGATTTAAGCTGTGCAGTGCATGGTTTCAAAAACTGTCCTTGTTTCTGGATTCAGTTCACTTTAATCTGCAAGTTAAAACATTTGAAATGTATTTACACATGAAGTGTAACACTAAACAACAGGTAAAGCAACTGTTCCCTTGTTAATAAATCAATTACTTTTACCAATAATGTAGTTCCATTGAAATCAAGGTGTTTGCATCAGTGAATTGGTGTGTTTTCATCAAGAAGTCACTTTATTTTTTATTAAGTCTGCATATTTAGGGGCTGATCTCAGCCCCCTCCCCCCCCAAAAAAAACCAACCAACAACCAACCACCAAACTCAGCCTTGCAATATAATAACCAAGATTTGTGGAGTTAGTACTCTAGGCTGGTTATAAAACAGAGGAGTAACTGACAGGAAATGAACCACTGTGAAGTTACAATAAGCGTAACCAGTTGGTACACGGTGAAAGAGTGCAGAAATGAAAAGAGTATATAGCAGAAAAGTCAGAGATGACGGTTTCTCTAATCCTAATTTTCCTTGTCCCACGTCCCTTGATATTCCTGCTAAATTCAGTCTTTGCAAACAAGGCAAGTTTTCAAGTAAATTTAGTAGAAACATTACTCATATATGCTTAGTGTTATGCCTAATCATCATAGAATAGCAATCTGAACCCATATTGTACACGCACTGAATGGCACGCAATTTATGTTATTCTACCACTAACACTATTGCGGTTTACAAAGCTGAAAACGGCTTTGTCTGCATATTGGATAACATGCACTACTTCAGATCAGCAGTTTTCCATTCAGGCTTTAATCAAAACAATACACTGAGCATTCACAAGGGGCATTAGATAAGCCTTTTGCTAGAAGCTGATTCAGTATCTCCCCATTCATTCAAATGTTTCTGGAAAGCTCATTTTAACTAAATGCACACATTTTTACTACTCAGTAAGAAAGTTTATTCTATGAAGGTGAACTTGCTGCAAGAGTGCAAACTTTTGTTTAAATTGCTCACTGAAGCAGAAAAAGCACAAAAAGATCAGAGGGAAGTTGTATTTTGGTAATGATAAAAAACATTCGAAACATATTTCCTAATGATTCACATACAATTTATTCCTTTTCACTTTATACTTCCTTGGCCATCAATGGATTTCCAAATGTACCCAGCTAAACTAAAGAATAAAACCACAAATTAAAGGGTTTTGTTGAAGAATGATTTACTTTTATAAGAATGATCTGTAACTCTTCATCACTTTACTTTTTACTAGTAAGTATTTAACTGATTTGTTTATTAAAATGTTTAAGGATATCAGTAGAATGAGCAATTATTGAACTTCCATATATGACATGAAAAATATTGACATCAAAAATATATACTGTTGGTATCAGCATTGACATTATAATAGTATCACGTAGAGCAGCTCTAGGATTACATTATTGGTCTGTACATAAGAAGTACAGCTTGACAATAAAAAGGAAAAGGGCAAGAGCAAAAATCTTGCATTTTCACTGAAAGTAGTCATATTCTTTGGAACTGAGAAAATCCAGGTGTATGCATGTAAAAACTTTATTAGTAAACTATTTTATGTTTTTTATAGCAAAAAGTGCAAATTACACCCAGCAGGCTAAAACTGTGGCCCTGTAGATAAACTTTTGACAATGACTATTGAAATCATCAATAAGAAATACTGTTTTCTGCAGGGAAAAGATCAAATTGTATTTAATAAAAAGAGAGGAAAACTGATGGTTTATGTAGCATGGAATGGCACTTTTTCCTTCGTCTTCTCCCAGTACTTTGAACAAAGAGGAATATTTGCTTATAAGGCAGAAAAGAATGCAGTCGGCCATTAGAGATTCCGGACATGAGTTACATAATTACTGCTATATTTTTTGGTTTTTCTGTTTTTTTAATATTTTTTTAAAAATAGGAGTAGTTTTACTATAGTGGAATAGCATCACTTTATACCATTACAACAGTGTTCATCCCCATCTGTAAATTTAGAGGATCAATCAGCTGAAAGATAACAGCATCTCAAACACGCAGATGAAATGTTTTCTTCCAGGCTACTTAAAATAGCGAAGTTACATTAATATATTTTTGAACAACAAAAAGAAAATAAAATCTTGGATTGTAGAAAGGACATTCTGAACGTCCTGACTATAATTATATTGGGACACCATGTTGGAGAACATCTAAGGTGTGCAAAGCCCTACTTCAACAAAAAGATTATGAAAGAAAGTAGTACTCAAAGCAGCTATGCTGTGGATGTGCAGGTTCACCCTCTTCACTAACTCAGGCACGTGTTCAGCACTGTCACAGATACTTACCGACACATCCACTGTGACTTAGCACTCTATTAAAATTCCATATGCTGAAGTAGGTGGCAGGATAATTTTCTTGAGCAGAAGTATGCATGATGAGAAAGGGATTTATTTTTAAGTTAAGTTTTGCATAACGGTTTAAAACGCTTTCTGCTACACTGTTCTTTCAGAATATATTTTGTTCTACCTATTTTCACAGAGGTATAGAGGAGCTATTTCTTCTTATTTTTTTTAATGAAATAAATGTGCTTAATAAGTTGATGACAAATTTGAAATAAAAAATAACACATTTTCAACACTTTTGCTAAGTGGACTTGGACACACAGAGTAAAAATGTTAGGATTTTACTTTTGTCCCTTACTCAAAACAAGCTCCCATGGAAATTCAGTTTGAACAAGATTTGTAGGATCTGTTCTTTAGAGAATAAACAAGCCTCAGGCTAACAGAAGAGTGGTGTCTGTTCAAGGTTTACCTTCCCCCCTTTCATTTACTCCGTGTCTTCCTCCCACGTCCCCTCTCACCTTGCCTGTTGATATCCTTCAGCTGGGAATCAACTCCCTTATGCTTCAACTGGAAGAACAATGCTGGCGAAGTTAAGCAGCGCCTGCGCAGGGGCTGTTTGAATGTCTATACATGCATAACACGATAAACCCACGACTGAAAAAACCTGCACATACATAATTGACAGCCACCTGGTTTCTGAACTAAGTGTAAACAATGCATTCAAAATCCAATTACTAATGTTTCACGTGCATAAAGCAGCAGTGGCTAAGTTTAGCTCCTCAGTCTTTTCAATATTGATTCATAGTTGCTGTAGAAATCCCTCCTTAGTGTAACCCGCTTAAGCTCAGCATAACCCATTTAAAGGCAGACCTTCTAGATGTTAAATGCCTTCTGGGACTGTAGTTTGCCGCTTGAAAAGGAAAACAAAATTGGCAGTATAAAATAAGAAATTATCACTTAGAATATACGCTTTTCTGTAAATAGCTTTTTTTTGATGGTGCTATCTGATTTCTAGTTGTAGGAGAAACACCAGCATACTGGCAACAATACTAGTTCTCCATACATAAATATTGGCTTCAGAAGCTATGTTTCATTTTTTATGGCCCAGAACTAATATAACTATGACAGCTGCTATTTAGCAAACAAAAACTCTTCACATGCCTGATAAAAATAACTTACTTATTAATGTTGTATTGCAATAGATTTAATATCATTGTTCATTTCAAATGACTATGAAGTGATGAAAGAATGATGAAAGACTGAAAGAAAGAGTTTTCCCCAAAAAATCCAAGGGTTTTCAGTTTCCCACTGTAGACAGACAAAGCCACATGCACTAAGGCTGCGTGCTCAAAGCTTATAAAAGCAGAGCTCATGGCAATCAGAGCAAGCAGTTCCAGAGGTATCAAAAGATAATCTCTGTATGGCTCACTTTTGGGGTGTGAACATCAGAGCCAAGGGCTGTGGAAGAGATTTGGTGTATTCCCAAGTGAAGAGACAGAAGTGTTTTTTGCACTAGTCAAGTCACCTTCTCTTGTGAATAGCTGGGATGCACAAATTATCACAAATAAATTCAGAGATGTGCTGAGAAACTTAATTTTACTTCTATATAAACACGGAGTCCATGTACTTGCATATTTTGCATGAATATAATCAAATACTATCCTGGAAACAACCTATACAAATTAGAATCAGAAACTAGTTTTGATAGACTTGTTAAGCAACGTTTCACTAACTCAGTCTTACTGCAATAAAATTTTAGGTGAGGGTCTTGTCACTAAAGATTTGCTTTCCCTTGCTTTCCCAGCTGACGTTACCATAAAGAAAGTTTTTTAAATGTAAACAGGAAATATATAGCCAAAGAAAACAACCCCTTAAGATCAATCTTTAGACCCCAGCGAAAGATAAATAAAGAAAAGTAATGAAAAACAAATCTCTGTAGGTTCCTTGAAGAATTTTGCTACCATGGAATAAGGGCAAGACTGACATATTTGTGTTTCCCTTATGGTAGCCTACATGACGTTGTTCTGCGCAGCACTTTTTTGGACTCATTTTGAGACTTAGGAATATTTTTACAACTTGAATCCATGGAAATTAATAATAAAATACTATCTTTAGCGAAGGCAGCTTCATCCACAGAAGTACAACTTTAGTAACTTCAAATTATTTATTGAAAAACAATTAGATTGTGTGTATGCATTACTGTTCAGAGTATGTGTTCTGCATAACAGAATTTTGGTATGTATCATTTCACATCATTCCCATAGCTAAAATTGAACTTGAGAGCAGTGGAACATATTTTGGCATTACTGTAAGACATTTGTAAATGGGGAACCTGCCAAAGGAATTGGAGTTTCATTTTCATAGTGGTGATTCATTATTTAGCTGAAAACAGCTTGGGTAGCAAACATGTTTTCCAAAATTTCATCTGAGAATATCACAGATGATTTTTTATGCCTCTTTGAAATTATTTGTTCTGAAAAGTACTTTTGTAATTGACTATAACTAGTTAAATCAGATATTAACAGTCTACTCATTTTAGCAATTTCTGAACTTCTTCAGACTTCCTAAAGGACTTTGCATGACAGTTTTCGTGTGATATCAAACATCATAAAAACTATATTTGTCAGAGTTAAAAAATTTAAGATGCTTCTAGTCCTTTTTTATAAATGTTTAAGATGCATTCATGAATACTTTTATAAATCTAGAAGCCAAAATGAAAGCAGAGGAGTTTATCTATAATCATTTATTTCATAATTATCTTGTGCCTTCTAGATGGTGGTAGCTAGATTTCTTTACTTTGAATCAAAAGAAAAGTACAGGAAAAGGAAGAAAATAGCAGCTGACCATCTGTGAAGAAACAATTGCCTCCAGCAACACCCAAAGTATAATGGTTTACTCCTTCTGCAACTAAAGCTAAGATAAAACAGTTTCTAACTCAAAAGTAATTTAACACTTCTGATCATGCAAGTTCAAAATCCCCTCCTTTTAATCAACCAAGTGTCTTGTTTAATGAATTTAGCCTAACAAAATTTAGGTTCCATTCTTCCTAACTTTCAAAACGAAAAGATGCCTTTGGTTGGCTAAGACAACATGCCATACAACTTTAGGTCCTTCCCTCTTCTGGTCAAACTTGAACTACTGTAAAATTGAAACATTTCTTAGCCTACCAATAACTAATTCCATCATATACTCTTTCAACATGAATTTTTCATTTAATCAGAAATTGTTGTATCATATACCGACGAAATATACATTTTGAGAATGTTTATCAAGAAAATTTCTCTTGACATTTTCTTGGACTGTTTTGCTCCTAAGCCCAGGAGTACAGTATCTAATGTTTAAGAAATTGCAGTTCCTGTGTATGTTCATAAGCTCTAAACTCAGCCTGAGACTTCAAGTGTTTTTTTTCCCGCTCCTTGCTATACTTTCTAGAGACCATAAAGTTTTTGAATTCATTGCAAGTTGTTTTAATCAAGATCTTGCATTTAGTGGCTGAAGATGAGAGCTCTTAAATTAAATTGTATTTGCTGTTCTCTGAATGATGAAAGCAAAATATAATTTGCAAATGCATTTGTTAATAGATACTTTGACACTCAAAATTATTCAATTTTGTTCCCACTAAACTTCATGCAGATTTTGCCACCTCCTTGAACATGAACAGATTTAGGTAATTTTTTACTGTAAATGTTTTACAGGATGCCATGGAACCGTACACCATGGCCCTGCTCAGTCAGACAAAGTTAAAGATAAACAAATAGTACATCAGAGAACCTGAAGTCTTTCACTCGTACACCAGTCACTGGCCTACTCAGTACTTGTGAGCACATCATTAACTTTTGTTTTACTAAAAGAGGACAGAAGACTTAGCAGTTTCTTAAAAATATGAAAGAACAACATGAATCATGTCAAAACCCCCTAAAATTAGGAAGTGCGGTAGGGTTGGGTAAATAACACTTGCCTAAAAATTCAAGAAGGAATTTTACAAAGAGTGGAAACTAATTCATACAACTAAACGTGAGAACAGAGGAATACCCCAAGGATGTGGGGATGCTATTTAAGACAAAAAAAGCAGGGAGGTGTTGGCAGCAGAATTCCACAGAGATACTGTTGAGCATTTTCATTAAAGGCTTAACAGTAAGATGACAAAGTTGCTGCTGGTAATAAATTAGTCGTGGCTATAAAGTGAAAAAACTCATTACAAGGAATTGCAAAAGTACCTGTAAGTGCGGTAGGGTTGGGTAAATAACACTTGCCTAAAAGGCATACGCCTAAAAGGTGCGTATGTGAATAAGAATTTCTTTGTACAAAGTATACAAACATAATAAGAAAGTGTCAAAAAGCTGATTAGAAAAAAGGGAAGCTAACAACTTACTTGACAAAGTTGCTGCTGGTAATAAATTAGTCGTGGCTATAAAGTGAAAAAACTCATTACAAGGAATTGCAAAAGTACCTGTAAAAACTGAATCAACTACCAAAAAAAAAAATTATTTTTACACAATTAAGCATAAAGGTGCGTATGTGAATAAGAATTTCTTTGTACAAAGTATACAAACATAATAAGAAAGTGTCAAAAAGCTGATTAGAAAAAAGGGAAGCTAACAACTTACTACTGGAATTTCTGGTTAATTTTTTTTTTCAAAAGGGATTGCTAAAACAAGTAATTCACAAGCTACAGACTACTGGAAGCAATACAGGAATGAACTGAAATAATCTCAGCATTTATCTTTCCCCTGAGAATATGGAGGGCAGTGGGATCAAAAGAGGTCAACAGCTGTGCTTAACTTTGGAAAAATAGAAAAGGACGATCCAGAGAATAATAAATTAGATAGTCTAACTCACAAAAATGCTGGAATATCCGTCTTTGGGCAAAGACTACTGACAAACTAGAGGAAACATCCGCTTGTCAAGCAAAACCATCAATCCCATCTACTTTATCCCTGTGACTATTATTAGGCCTTACTGGTGGGTGGAAGTAGTAGATACGACACATGTGCATTGTTTCAAAGTGTTTACCAGTCTTATATACCATTTTTACTGTATATACTACAAATTAAGTGATCCAGATGACACTATTGTAACTGCAGGCACAGCAAATGTAAAGCTATACTTAGAGTAGTTACCAGCTGTCAAACTGGAAGGAAATACTGAGTGGGATTTCATAGGTCCTGCCCTGGATCCAGTATTATTCAATATTTTCATTAATGACCTGGATGATGGAACAGAAAGTACACTTATTAAATTTGGAGACAATACCAAGCTGAAAGCGTCTGCAAGCACTTTAGTGAATAGGATTTGAATTGAAAGTAACCTTGACAAATTGAAAAAGTGATCCAAAAAAACAAAAAAGAGAAAAAGATGCAATTCAATAAAGAGAAGTACAAAGTATCACACGTAAGAATAATCCCCAGCTGGAAAAATACAAGAGGTGGAACAACTGACTATGCATCAGATTTACAGAGGGTAATGAACCACAGAGACACAAAGAGTCAAAAACGTTGTACTATATATGCAGGACCAATTTATATAGGAAACACCAACTAATCTTATTTGATAATAGTGCAGTTCAGTCTCAGCACTTGCCATGGTGAAAGCAGCCAGTTTAGACAGAGTACTGCATGAATTTTAGCTACCTCAGAAATATTTAACGGGGGAATAAATATGCGGAGTATGAAACCACAGCCTTTTCTGCCGCAACAATTTTCTGTCCCAGTTGAGTTAAAAGTTACAGAACTGCTATACCTTCAGGGAGGAGAAGTATGGTACAAACTAAACTGTAGGTGTTGAACAATAGAAAAAACAGTTGGCCACAAATATGACAGTTTTTGATTAAGCATGAACCACAGTGGGGAATTCTGTACTGAAAAGGCTATAAACAAAAGATGTTTAAATAATGGAAGTTATCTTCCGATTTTGGTAGCATGACTCAGTATAGAAACATCTGAATTAAATTTTAATTGTAGTCATACTAATTAGAATGGAAGTCAAGGAAGTCACTTAAGTTCTAAAAAGCTTCTGTGGATTTAACCAGTAATAGTAAATCGAAAACCTTATGCCTTTCTGATGCTTCCCAAAAAGGGAAGAGAAAGTAATTCAAAAACAAGAGCTTCTTGTCTAGTAGAAAATGCAGTGAGAGATTGAAATCTTGCCAAAACACTTAAATTGTTGTCATTTCTTAATTAGGGAAATAAAATTTCATTATTTAAATTACTTTATTTAAACACACTAGTTAAAATATTATATATTCGATATATTTGCATTTTTATAAAAATAAACATATATCATAGAATCACCTGCTACAGTGAGGCACTGTTGCAAATTCTATTATTCATGCTCATTTAATCAAATGAATTAAAGAAAATTAGTTGTACATTCTATGAAGTACTGCTTTAATCTTCTAAACTTGTCAGGATGAGGTTTGTTGACGCCTGCTACTGAATGAGGCATGGTGATTTTAGAACTAATTTTATAAATTCTAAGACAGACAGAAAAGGTCTCCAGACTCTGCGCAACTACTGAGAAATAGTTTTGTTTCTGCTGTTCTCTTGAGATCCAGACTGCAAAGGCTCAACAGAGGAGATACAGGACAATCAGGTCTTTTTGACACAGTTACTCATGCAGGTAGTGGGAAATTTCTCTTCAGCTTTCATACCAAACTTTAGCCACCTGTATTTTTTAATTGCTGTTGATAAATGACATGCAAATAAGAGTTATGCCAACTTGTCTTGGAAGTAATTAAATATAGGGAAGTCATCATAAGCCAGCACATATCACAGAAGTAATGCATCATCAGAATGGAAGAACTTGCTTTCTAAAGCCAAGAACTGATGTTAATGATTTTTGTATTTGATTTTTTTTTTTTTTAAATTTACCATTTTCTATTTGCATTTAATACTCTTCTGGAGTATTTTATTCAAAGTATGCATAAAAAAGGACACTGGTTAAAAAAAATGAACTTAAGAATACAACTCCTATAGAGGAATACATACTCCTATAGATGTAGGATGAAAGACATTCTTCGCTCTAGTTACTTTCTGAATGATGCTGACTATAGATGCCTTCCTACATAAAAGATTAACAAAGCGAAATCAAGATGGATAAAATGCTGACATTTACTTGGAGTTCTCTCTAAAAACCACTCTTTTTGAAATAACCTAACTTTGGCCTTGTTCTTCTTCCATAACCTTTTACCTTCAATCCATTCCAGTCTTTTAAACTTTTTATAGCCCATTTTTGCTGAGATATAGTATAGTGGAGTACCTGGAACATGATAGGTTTGTAATATGGGGGATTAGCATACTCTGATAGCTGACCTTTACCCATCAATGCTTTAAACTTCCCTTAATCATTACAGTCCCTACAATGCAAGTTACTCTTCTGTATGTAAATGAACTAAAGTAAATGCACCTCCTGCCTTTCTGCCCAGATGTTAGCATGGTAAAAAGTATCATCTATTCATGGCAACAGTTATTTTTAGAATAGACAAATAAGATTGCAATGATTCCAAGTCACGATTCAATTCTCATATTTCCTCTTTTTTTTTTTTTCTTTTAAAAAGATACAATTGATACAACCCACTCACTGCCATTTACCATCATTAATGATTCCAGAAACAGTGAATAACTATAAATTATCCCCAAGCCAAAAGCAGCTGCCAAGGCTCAAAACCACTGAAAATTATTTCACTAGAACTTTTATCCCTAAACATGGATTTAGAAGCTTGCCTGTAGATAGCCAAGTAAAAGCATCCCGATGTCCGCGAAACTGTCTATATCAGTCAAAATGGATTGGTGTTTGATATGCTAGGACACACAGGAACTGGGAAGACATTGTAGAGCATGAGAAATGTATTGGCATCTTTACTGCCTATGGCTTGCAATACAGGTAGGCTCCACAATGGAACATGTACTTTTCCATGCTGTACACTGAACACTATAAAATCAAGGGCAAACTATGGAAATGTCTTTATATATAAATTATCCTTTAATTTTTAAGTACAAAATACCACCCTTCAATCTGAAAAAGAGAAGCAATTCGCTGAAACTAACCAATCCTCTGTAGACAGTGTGTAGAAAATGACTGTAGTTTATGTGATGGCAACTAAGAAAATGAACACTCTGTAATGATCAGCATTTTAAACTTTGTATTGATTTTAGTGGAAGTTGCCAGGTTAGAGCAGTTTTCAGAAAAAAAAAACCCAAACAAAACTTCTTGAGATAACTGGATAAACGTATTAACCTCATTCTCAGAAGCACGGGAAAGTTCTTCGGTTATTATTAGGGCAGTATTTTAATACATCCGATATGGAAGTGGGGTATGACCATGCCATTAGATTTAATGTTTCCCCCAGTCCCCAGGAAACAATATACCATCTGGAAACTGGCACTTGGAAATGATAATATAAAAAAAAAATTACAAGTATTAACAGAAAAAAAGGAAATGGAGCTGAAATCAGTCTTGGTAGCATTTCCTTCCAGCACTATTGTACTACTCTAAAGCTATTGAACCTGGTATCATCAAAAGAAAATGTCACAGACTCTCAAAAGCAAAGGACAGACAATTCTACAGATTATTCGATCATGTTCTATTTATAGACATCTAACCTTTTCAGCTCCAAAGAAAAGCAAACAGAAAAGTGGAGTCGTGTCATAGATCCAAGCCCCAAATTACAGTAATTTTGTACTTTTATTGTATTTTGTTAATCACAGAGACTCAGCAAAACACTGAGTCACCATTAGTGTGAGAAACATTTCATTGTCAGAGTAAATAAAACTACCGTACTTGAATATTGCTAAAAAAAAGAAAATGAAACATCTGAAAAGCTCTTTGCCTTGTATGCACTTTTTATCTTTCTGCCTGTATATTGACAACATATACTGCTTAAATAACAAACTACAGTTTGGATAATAACTGGGAGGGAAAACAGGTAAATTCTTCAATTCCAAAGTTAATCAATTATAATATTAAATTCATGCCCTGATTTAGAACTTATCTAGAAAAAAAATCACACTCTACATGAAATGCAAGATAAATAATTATAGGTCCAGGAATACAGTCAATGCCAACTGCATATGAAAGAACAGGGCCAGGTTGTGCAGCAGAACAAAGATCTCCAGAAGGCAAGAGTTTTTGCAATGTTATCTACATAACCTAATTGCAATGGGCAGATGAAACTCTGCAAAACCTTTGCATACTTGGGTCTAGCATTGATGGGTCTCAGCGTCAGTTGAGACAGAAATAACCTGATTTTGGTTCTGGATTCTTTCCAAGGCTTCGCAAAGCTAAATTGCATTACAGGATCTTTTTCTAATTGCTTTGGCAAAGTATGAAATGAGCTACTCTGTACCTCAAAACAATAGTCTTCTTTAAGCGAAAAAACTAAAATTTAATAGTTCATCTCCATTATATTCTTAATCTTCAACATAATCCTCACAATAGTTCTTTAAATTAGCATTGTATCTGTCTTAAAATAAAGTGGGAAGATCTGAAATCTCCCTCCCACCCTCAAACTGAGAGCAGCTTGCCACATGTCTGCTATTGCAGATATCTCACCGCTATTTCAAACACCGAAAATTGGTTTTGAAATTCAGTCACTCCTACATTCCACCATGTTATTGAAACTATCACCATCTTCAATGGGCTAAAAGCTATACCCATTTTATAGTGTCCTTAAATGACTACCCAAGACTAACACCATATATTGAATCAAATCGCTCTGTGTGACAACCATCCCTAAGCTTTAGGTGGAAAGGGGTTAGCTGCATGAAATTATCAACTCATGGCATAAATTTCTTTCCAATAGACCACTGAGCTATAACTGTGATGTGACAAGGAAAACATGCATCTGTTCTCAGTTCAGAACAAAATATGTATATGTATTACTTTATATTTTAGCAATTTAGTCTTCATTTCTTTTAATTCAGTGGTGTCAGTTCCAAATAAAGAGGACATTTATTTGTTCTCTGAAGAGAGATCTTTCAATCTGATACCAGGACATCATTATGATTTCCAATACTGGCCTGCTTGGCAGGAATGATAGCGTATGTGAGAAATAATATGCACAGTAGGTGTTATGCCATGGGAAACTTGACAAGGTTTCAAGACCTGGGTTATTTTAAGAAAAACAATATCACAAATGCAAAATATTTTTCAAGAAACTTGTAATCGTCAAGTATTAAGAAAGAAACAATTAGGCTATCAATACAGGCATGATGTGGTCTGATTTCGAAACTACCTTGGAAGGTCCTCGAGTGGATTATTTACATCATTTAACACTCTGCAAAAGGAAAAACATATTAGTTCTGATCTCCACAATATTCTAGGTATCAGGGAATTACCAGAAGCTAAATTACTGTCTAGAGGAATTTATTCTGGCATCATCAATTTGTCAAGAATTTATGCAATGAATTCATTTTACTGAATCAATCTATATTTGAACTCAAACACTGGACTATACAGTTTTTCACATGATGAAACGTATTTGTATGAGGAATTCCACTGACATCAGTCAAGGAGCTCACGTGAGAAAATTCTCATCAGTGTAAATATGTTTTGAGCAATGTAGCCCTTAGCAATTTCATAACCCTTCAAGCTGTTATTACAAACCAACTAAAAAGGCTTTGATTTTGGCAAGAGAGAACCTTGCAACAACAGAGTTGTCACATTTTTAAGCATTGTTTAAACAGCCAGTTGATATAAAACAAGTATGATATGAATCTGACTATTAGAAATTGTTTTCATCACTTCTCTGCTTGACCTGAAGCCCATTTGGGTTTTTTTGTTTGTAATTTTCCTCACAGCCCAAACTGCTTATTTAACTTGCTTGTTCAGTCATTTAGATCTCTTCACATCAGGACAGCATTTAATGTTTCTGAAACAAACTATGCTACCGTGTGTAAGTTTATATTGTCAATAAGAATTTTAAAAATTTGTCTGCTAAAGTTCTTTCACAGTTATTGGCAAGATACAAGCAATGGCAGAGAGTGAGTCATCTGACCTTTCTCAGGATGGTGTGAGCTGTCCTCATGGATTGCATTTTTGTCTTCCCTGAGTACAAGGGAGGCCATCGTAACATAATCTGAAATGCCTAACTTTTTAACATGCTAATTAAACCACAGGAATATGGCTACAGCCTGAGAAAATAAAGGGAAAAGGAAAAAAAAAAAAAAAGCACAATGTGGTCTGACAGAAGTCAAGAACTTACAAGTTTAAATCTGATGCTTAGTTTATAAGTCTGATGCTGCAAATATGCAACATTGCAAGAAAAGGATGAGTAAATATATATGAAAATAGTTTCATTTTTTGAGAAAAAATATTCAAAATTAGTTCACATTACTCTGCTTTTAAACACTAATTAATTTTTTTTTTTTTTACTGTATTTGTAAGCAGTTCAGGTTTGAATACAAGGCATACATTATCATAGAACTTTAAGTAATATTTAGGTCTGTCTGTGCCTTGGAACCTTGATCAATCATTAAGATGATGTGAGAAAGAAGGATATCAGCTTATTTTTTTTCTGAATTCCAGCTGACTACCTGTAATCAAGCAATTTCTTTACAGTCGTGGCAAGTACCTATGTGTCGAGATTAATTTGATGACTCAGATATTATGCAATTATTTTAAAGGCACTTATGTCTGTTTCTGTAATTGTAAGGGATGTCATAGGGGATAAATGTGCTAAAACCCCTTTCTATAACCCATTATCATTAATTAAAAATATAACCAAATTAGAATATGAATATGTCTTTTAGTTTAATTTAAAAATATACTCAGTAAGAGCGAATGCTTATACATACATTCCAGCAGTATAAACCCCACAGTAAGTTTTTTTTGCAAGCACTGCAAAAGACTAACTGTCAAAATAAAGATCAGAAAATCAATTAATCCAAAATTTCCACATGAAAAACAACTCACTGGAGTCTTCTCCACTGTTCTCTCTTGAAACAGAATTTACATATTAGATCTATACGACATAATGATATAACCTGACAATTCTTTGTTAGCTCAAGAATTTTAACTCAGAAATGGAAATGAGAATTCCTTTTACTTCTCCACAGTTGACACAGTTCATCCATATTTTACAGAATCCCCTCAGTCAAACCACCTCTAAAATCCTCTACGATTTTGACAGAAAGAAACCTGATCAAGATAGTCTTCATAGAAAGAATGGGATATCTATAATTGCACTCAACAACCAAGCTGATTCTACTGTGTTTGTAAGACACTTAGGGAAATATTGGCATTCTTTTTTCATCTTGTAGGCCTTCCCTGGTGCTTTACAAATAATAAACATTTCTGTATAACTACATGTCGTTACATGGAAGTGCAGAATTTTCCAACATAATTGGAGCCAAAGTTAGTGCAGTATTGCCACGTAATTTATTTTCCTTCCTTCCTTCCCTCATGGTGTGTTTCTCTACATACAGTGAAGTTAAAGTCCTGAGGGAAAAATAGTTTACATATTATTAAAAAGCAGAGGGGAAAATAGCTTGAATTTTCCAAAAAAAACCCAAAACAACTTTCTCAAAAATGAGGGTAAATAAATAAATGTGTCAAGAATGTACAGTTATCAAAATTGCAGCTTTTGAAAGGTGAAGCAATTAAGTACCACAATAAAAGTTCTCCAGGACTGAGAACATTTTGTTTATTTTGCGTACCAATCATTGGTCTAATCTATAACCAGTTAGCTAACGTTCAACCAATTTTTTGTCTTTATAAAAGACAGTTGAGAGTGTCAAAACAGTTTTCAACTAGGAGATACTACTCCCTCTGAAATACCAAATGAATTCTTATTAGTGTTATCAGCAGAGTAATTTAATTAATGTTAATAAAAAAAAAAAAAAAAAAAAAAAAAAGAAAAGCACTTCTCCCAAGATATGCTCTTCAGAATAACTTTGGGGCACAAGAGCAGAAGCAGCCTCGGAAGCTTTCAAAAGCATCTGTGGAGATGTTATAAACCACAAATTTAATGTGTGTCATGGTTTGGGCTAACAACCACAAATTTAAATCTCTTTAAAAAAAATAAGAAAAAAGTCAAACTGCCTTCTTAACAGAGTACATCAGTTTGATAAAGAAAAGGGAAATATTTAGTTGAAGGTGTGAATGCTTCTAGAAACTGAACAATTCGCTGCCACACAGCTTCAGAAAATTTAAGGAAGCATTAAGTTCATTTAGGCAATGAAAACATTAGTATTCCATTGATAGTGTTTTCCTTCCTTTCAGGGGTTTTGTCTGACAAGGTTTCAGACAGAATATAATACGTCTCAGATCTGTCAACCCTGAAAAGCAACTCCAGTGACAGGAATCATCATAAATTGACTTTTCTATTGTATGAGGGCCTTATTTTCTCACTTTGACTGAAGTGGTTTTATACCTGGCTAATTTTAAACAGTGCTCACTGCATAATTTGTTTTGGGTTTTTTTTAATGCTATTTAGAACATAAGATTCAGCTTTTTCTTTTGCAACATGTATCTCAAATAACAATATATGTTTCTTGCTGGGAGAACATAGCCTAAGACAGAGCACCTACTGACATTAAAACCAAGGTGCCATGATGTTCTGCTCATGTGCTTTGATCTGTTCTCCATTGCTTTGTCTCTCTGTTGTCTCTACATCTTTCTAATATCTTTTGCCCTTCCTATTTTAACCTTCAGTATTTCTCACACACTGAAGTTAGCATCAAGTGTAAAATATTAAACACCAGCAGTAAGATTAAAGCTCTTAAGCACAAAGCAAGATGTTACAGGGAGCTACTGTTTCTGTATGTTCTGAGATCCAGTGGCACAGAGCTGCTATAAGCTGCCAAATTATTTTGAGCACCAACTTAGCTTCAACAACAAAAATATTTCACATAAAAATTTGCTCTATTGCAAGATCTACTTAGATTTTTTTTCCCCACTTCCTGTGGTACTTTTTTGGAAAGCTTCACATTTTTTTCCAGGGACTGCTTCCTTTGATTCAGAGGATTAGGCATCATACCAAAATTTACAACTGGAAGAATAACTGTTTTTACTGCACTGATATCAGACATTTTAAATTCTGTATGCTTATATGACAGTATTCAAGTCTTTGTTTACCTATTCAATTGCATAGTTAAAGCTAAAAGAAGAACAACACTTTTTCCCTTACAATGCCTATTTAATACCAGGTACATCCATGCTCCACTGTGTGTCAGAACTAGTGAAGTCAGCTTTGTTTATTTTGGAGTATGTATACATACACATAAGTGCATAAGTTTAAAAAGCCACAGGCACATTCAAAGCAAACTGGTAATTGCTGACTGGTGGTAGCTCAAAATCATATCTGCAGAACTTAGGACATAACCCCCGGTTCATTTGTTATACCAGTTTATCCCTCAGCTGCAGCCTGAGTGCAGGACAAGAGGGCTGCACATCACCATAGCTAACTCGCAATATTTAGATTTAGAGCCCTTTAATTTTTTCTCATCAATATTTGGAAAAAAGTGGAACACAGTGTGATACAACAATGAATACTGAATGTTAATTCAGACTGTCTTTTGTAGCTCTTTGTGTTTAATGAAACAATTCAGTCAAAGCTAGTGGTGGACCAATGCTATTGTAAATCTATTCCTTCCCCCAACACCCCGCCCCAGTTTGTGAAGAAACCTTAAAACTGAAGGGAATCATTGATGAATGAGCTCTTGTATGGTTTACCTGCCTTAACTATGAGTCTCCCTATGCTATAAAAATATTGAACTTGTTCCAATTCAACAACACCATTTCCGGAAATTAATACTCTTCTAATACAATGTTCCTGCAACTCCTCTAGTTTTTGAGGACAATTTTTTGGTCTAAGTTTCTGGAGTTTTTTAATTGAAATACTTTAAGAAAGTTTCATAGATAATATTTTGGATTACCTATTATAAGATACCATTACCTCTGTGCCTTTTTGAATAAGAATAAAGCATTTAAAAGTTATCTCTAACAATGACTAAGGTGCTACAGTCCTTGTACCTTTTTTTCTTTCTTTTTCTGTTTTACAGAATTTCTCTCTGAACAAAGATATTGATTAAAGTTTCTCAAGTATGTGACTGATTCACCTTTAATACCACTTTTCACAAACACTGTGGTGGATCTAAAGTTCTTGTTAGAAGGGTTTCTTATGCTTTTCTGTATAAACAGTTAAATTTGCAACTTGGGTGTACACCAGGAGCATGAGGCAACCTGGAACACAGAGTCACAGGGTGGCTGAGATAGGAAGGCACCTCTGGAGATTGCCTAATCCAACATCCTGCTCAAATCTAGGTAGGCCACAGCAGGTTGCTCAGGGCTGTGTCCGGTTGTGTTTTTACTATCTGCAAAGACAGACACTCCACAAACTGCCTGGGCAAACCATTCCAGCGTTTGACAACCCTCACAGTAAAGAGGTTTCTCAGGTTTAAACAGAATTTCTGGTATTTCAATTGTGTCCATTGCATTTTCACTTAGAAGTTAGGAGGGTTATATCCTTAAGCAGTTCAAGTCATGTTACTGCCTTTTCTGAGCTTGTTCTCTCCACTGCCATCAGACTAAGCTGTTTAGGATCTAAACACTCCGTAATTGACCCCCTTAGAGATTTACTGAGCATGGTCTGGCCTTGAAGTTACTTCAACCTTTAAAACACTCAGCTGAGAAAATACAAAAGGAGGGTTTAACTCTTCAGTCTTTCACAGTAACCTAGCACTAAGAGAACTAACTTTCCTAAGAAAGAGAAGACATGGACTCTAAAAACCTCCTTGGCTCAAGGCAGTCCCAGCCCACTATGCCACCACCACCCTATTCTGTGCAAAAGCCCAGTTTTTCCCTCAGTTGGAACTGGGTCACAAGGCCACCAAATATGCAATATGAGGCATGAAGGGGGACAGGCAAAGCATTTTCAATTCATTTTCAAGAGCCAAATGAACTGACCATCGCTGTAAATATACCTGACCTTGCTTAGAACCGTTTTTTATGTGGTTTTCTTTTTTTATCTTTTGTACTGCAGGCCATTTAAAGTTATCTTTACTTTGCATACTCGTTGAACTTCAAGCTAGCAGGCCTAGAGCATCAGCAAAATTTACTAACTGAACACCATGCAGAATCCAGGCTGCTTACATCAATCCACTTTTTTTTTTTTTTCATAATGAAATGAGTATCAATGCAAAACGCATGAGGGCAAAAAACTGACTGGATCTGACAGCAGTGCCTATGATAAACACTGTTTTCTCAAGTTCACTCAAGTTTTGCTTACTTTAATTTTTTCATGCTTTATGATTTAAGCTGACAAGATGTTAACTATTCATGTTGGCAGACAGTAACACCTGAAAATATTCCAAAACCAACTGTGAAGGAGGATGTTTCATGCTTTTCTTTCTCAGTGGATTGATGGGGGTTTTTTGATGTTTGTTTTTACTATTGCTCATCTCATGCGGTTATTTGATCAATATAAGCACCCAAT
>NW_009646937.1:153223-174660 GCF_000708025.1 Charadrius vociferus | reverse complement strand
CTAAAATATGATCTTATATAAGTCAATCAGATTTATTTTACTTTCCCTCAGAAACAGTTGACATTTTGAAAATATGGTGGTTTTATCATCATCCTTAAGATTCTATGTTTATTGAAGAGCCCATATATTATATCAAGGCATTGTAATTTTTGTGATTGTGCTTTACAATCAGAATTGAAACCGAAAGTTTTATGTTTTTATGGGTTTCATAGTTTATATTTAAATTATAACTTTTTAATTACTTAATTTTCAGATTCCTCCAACATTCCTTCACCACCATCATTTCTATAGACAAGTAAAGCTTACTTTAAGTCTAATAAATAACAACAGGTTTTAAAATGATTGAGCTATTTATTACTTCTAAAAATTATCACAGAACTGGCATATTCCTGCAGTGATCATTATACTCAAAGAAATGAACATATATAGAGAGTCATATTCCTAAGATTTTAGCAATTCTCTGGGTGAAGACAGAAATAAAAACATACAATACTACCTGGTATGGGCTCTTATCTTGTTAAAATTTACCATTATTATAGTGACATTTAGAATTTGTGCTATTTGTGGTGTTTCTCAAAATTCTTTTTTATATCACAGTTTATGCAACCTCATTGGCCTCATCCTCAAATATGTAAATAGGTATATTTCTGAATGACATTTTTACCTTTTTTTCTTTTAAGTTTTTCCATATGATGCTACTTTTTTTTTTTTTTTTTTTCTTACAAACACACGTCATATTTTTGCAATTTCTTGTACACAAGAAATTTGTGCCCAGGAAATTGCAAAAAGAAATAGCGCAAGAAATTTTTGCACAATTTTGCACAAATTAATGTCTCAATTTCCTTTAACCTTGATATTTGAGCCTTCAAAATGAAATGCCATAAAGTATTTGTTTAATATCAGAGCCTTTTTTTTTTTTTTTCTGTGTCTCAGAGCATCAGGTAAGTCCTAGTTCTTCCTTTTATGGAGAAAAAATGAAAGTGATATTGGTGAGATCATGTGAGTCATATCTCATTCTGTACCTTATCTTTGTAGGTTCTTATAATCTGCAACAGTGAACTTGGTTTTATTTCTGCATGAGTGGCTGTTCAAATCTTCCACCTGTATTTTCACTTCATTGCTGTGATTTTTGTCTATCAGTGCAGAGCTTTAATAATGGTTTTAGAAAAAATATATTGACCATGTCATGGAGTAGCCCAAATCTTTATGAGGTTTACTTTTCCATTTTTGTACTGAAAGGATATTTACTCATGCATATACAAGAATAATTTCTACTTTGAAACCCCCATCAAGTTTTTAATGACTACTTCATATTTTTGAGATACTTTAAAAACCTTTCACTTTGAAGTCAAGATTATTTATCCAGTGCTTAAGAAGTGCATTTTTTCTTTCAGAGGTGAAAAATATTTTATTTACCTACCAGAGCTCTTTTCCTAATCAGTTTACTCAATCCAGCTGCATCCCTTCACCCAGTTTTTGACATTTTACTTTCATCTCTAAACATTTACATTTTTCTGTCACAAAGAATGTATTACATGCCACATTAATACACATTCAATCCACTAATATTCTCTCCACTTTTCTAGCAAAAGAGGGAAGCTCAGAGGTCCCCCTCTGAAAGGTATGTGTCAGTTCAGCTAAGTCACGCCCCAGTCAAAACTCCCATCTCAAAACAGGTTTTCCTACAAATTTAATTGTGGTTTTCCCTGAAATTTCATGAAATAATGTTGTCAAAGGACAGGAAGATACAGACAGCATTGTAATACCATAATCTTTCCTAGATCCTTGTTTTTGCAGACGTCTGTTTGAAACAAGTTCTGTATGTGCATCCATTAAATGCAACAAATCCACTCCAATGCAGCATGCAATCGGAGCTACTACAGCACATTTTTCAGCCAGAGAGCATACCAGGCCAACACAGCTAACGTCTGAAGTAATGGATATTTCCTTAACACAGTACAATTCTCCAAGGAGACTCTACTCTGGGTAGTACCAGCCTAGAAGATCAGGAAAACTTCCAGCAGTAATCCCCACAGCAAGCAGGAGGATGTAGAACCAGATCAGAAGTTACCACTGTTTACCCATTTCTAATACGGCCTTCACTGTATTTCACTAAATTTTACAATTTCTCTGCCCACAGATTACATATAGGATAAAATCACACCATTTTGTCATAGGACTTTCTGAGATGAACGACTTTATTACGGTAAACAGAGACTGGACCGTGATATAATGCAAGTCTTACGGGAAAATGGCAAAGATTAACTCTTCTTGGCAATTTCCTACATCAACTGTAAAGAAATATAGGAAAAACTGGAAACATTAAGCATGCAATTCCTAAACACTTTTGTTAAGATTTCAGGTCTTTATTTAGCATGGCACTTACTATATAGTAATATTAAATTAATATAATTAAATATGTAAGATAATTGAATGTATTACATTATTTATACATGTAAATATAAACATCACAAAGTATAGAAAATACATATCCAGTTACGTATTTAAGAGACTGACAACAGCTCCCACCATGTAGCTTTAATATAGGGTGGAAAAGACCATGGCTGTGAGAGGGGAGGAAGGGGCCAAAGGCAGGGCCTGTTGCAATCTGATGGATCTCTAATTGGTGCATCCATCATTGACCACAGTTTGGAAACCCCTAGTTCCTTATATAGTTTGTTTGATACAAAAGGTAAATAAAGTGTATTCATAATGAGTCTGCCATTAGCAATAAGGTAATTTAATAATTTACCTGATATTTACAGTTCAGTAATTTCCAGACTCTTGGTTTTAGATAACCAAGCTGAAATATAGCACAAGAGAAATGTATTCACTGGAGGAAAATAAAAACCAACCAAACAAACCACCCACATGGAAATTATAGCTGAAAGTGGTTTTCTATTAAAAAAAATAGTCAGTTAAATTATGGCTTATTTCTGCAACAATCTTGCAAGAAGGTTTTCACAGATGAAAAAATTATATATAGCTTAAGTTATAAAAAATTGTCCTTAACAATTCACAGAAATTCATAAATATAGAGTTGACTGAACATGGGACAAGCACTAGCAGCCTACATGGCTAGCAAGCTCATCTTTAAATGGGAATCCTTCAAAGTTTATTCATAAATTAGGACATCCAAAGGCCATTGTATATACTTGGGAAGTAATCCCGAAAGTACAAACAAACCTAGTACTCTTATTATTTATATAATATCAAAAAGGTGTCATTGATGAAACTGGTGAAATTTTAGTAGTTCAATAATCAGAAAAAAACCCAAACCCAAACCCACCCAAACAACAACAACAACAAAAAGTCACTGACAATATAGAATACAATAAAAATATTTCCTTACAACTAATATTTTCTGGTATGAATACTAAACTTATACCTGTTTCTACTTTAGTCCCTTTATAGCAAGACTATAGTCAAAACTGTAACCTAACTAAGGGTCAGTGTATCCTATATGGCCGGCAATAGGTTTGGGAACACGTTTCCTAAAATCTTATCTGGAATGTTTCACATCTCTTTGGGCCTTCCAGTACATCGTTCATTTTTGCTCTCACACTTTTCCAGTTCATAAAATTGGGCTAATGTTGAACAATGTTCAACAATGTTGAAGCTAGAGACGAAAACCAGTTAGTGCTTACACAGTGCTTTAAACATGCGAAGCACCATATAAATTTTAAGTTATCAGAAATTTACAAAACGCATTCTACTTTAAAATACATTTTTCATTGCTATTTTTTAAAAAATATATTGTTCTCATAACTTTCTCTTTAACCTGGGACATACACAGGATTTGAAACAAATAGCTCTTCTAAGTACATATCTCTAATAAGACAATAGCATCAAGAGGACAGTATTGGCAGGACTGAGTTAAAGAAAGGCTTTTTATCAGATTCTGACCCCTGTTGTATGTAAGGGTATATTGTGGCATGTTTTGCACTGAGTCATCAGTGGCAATATAGCATTACATCAATCAAATTTTTTAGATTTTAAATTGGAGGAGACCTAAAAAAATATTTGGGAAAATACTGCTGCTTATATGCACTGAGACAAGAGAAATGAGAAGATTACTCAAGCAATAAAAAGGCTTTTTTGTTTTCTTGATTTGTTTTACAAATGCTTTTATATCCATTGTCAGTGTTACTGATGTTACCTATATCTTTTCTCTGGAGAAAGGGACAGTGTGTGTTGTGATGTATAAATAAATGTATTGTAAAAATAACTATTCAAATCTGAATAAGAAAGTTTTTCACACCCTTCACAAGTAGGGCTGGCAAGACAATTCATTTGGAGACCTGCATTCTGGATGGGGCTGTACACAGGTTACCAAACTAGAGAGCTGAGGAAAGGATAGAAAGTCAGTGTGTTCAACTTTATGTCAAACCTTAAATAATTCTTGCAGTGAAAATGCTTCATAGGTTTTGAGACAGAAGCAATACAAGAAGGCAGTACTGTACAAAGCAGAGAAGCAGCAGTTCACCAATGTACTAATGCCTATTTGTTCTCAGACTTTCCAGTAATTACTAATGCATCAAAACCTGAAATAATTCTTCTTCCCTTATGAGGAAAAAATGTTTAACAATAATAATTACCCATAGTCTGATTAAGTTCAAAGTTCATTGCAATCTTTTGTTTGATCCCAAGTGTATGTACTTAGCAGCATTCAGCAGCAGACTCAATAGTCCTGCAACACACAAACCATAAGGCATTTGTGTCACAAAGGACTGTGTTGGTAACCAGAACAACAAATAATTTATCCATTGTTCATGATTTTGCAATTTTTCCATTACGTGTCACATGTTTCATTGAAACAGTATATTCATGACAAAAATTCTCATTTTTACTTGCCTCCATTTCATCGTGGGGGAGATATCAGAACAGGAACAAACTAAAACAAGGAAAAAAATAATTTTCTTTTTAGTCAATCAATTTTTTCAAATGATAAAAACACTGGCAGCAAATCTGCCATCTGTAAAAGAAACGTGGTCAGATTTCTTTCTCAACTAGTTCTCTGAAAAAGTAAGTGCAGATTTGTATGAAGTATTCAGCATGTTAAAAAAAAAAAAAATCTACTCCAGACTTGAGTAGGAAATTAAAATAGAGGATCTTCTTACCATTTATTTTTGAAGAGATAATCATGGAAGAGTATTAAAAGCAATTCAAAAGGGAACTTGCAGTTTCCCTTTTGTGGATTATTCTTATGTGAGGATTGATTTGAGCTAATGCCAAGATGAGATTAATCTAAATTTGAAGTTTCCACTGTAAAAAATTAAACTCCAAATAAAAATGTTAGTCTAAATAATCCCTAGGCATGGAAAAGTATAAAAATAGCCACTTAAGGAAAAATTGTGGACAATTTTAATGATAATCAGCAAGACATATGACATGAAAATTTAAATATTCCAACCCCCTTGCCTTTTATTTTTTTATAAGTGAAAAAAATTATTTCTGTGTGACAAAAGTAAAAACTGGATGATAGTTATTTACTAACTATAGAAAGAGAAGGCATATAGAATCAGTTCACATTCATGTAAATAATGTGGCTGGCTGTATAGAAGCACAATTTAAGATGCAGGAAAAAGACTAAAGTAAATACATTTCCATTATTATTATGTCTTTATGATTTTGAAACCAAAGTTTTTCTTTTGCAATTCATGTATTGAGATTTTTCTTCTTTTTTATTTATTTATTATTATACACAATGTATACCTATAGGAAACTGAGGCTCAGACTGATTTCTTTGTATCTGTGTATCACCATTTGCAATAATAGCTACAGAATCTGTATGATGCCCTTGCTTAAAACTTTGCTGTTTATTGGTTTTGCATATATACAGGGATTCAGTAAATCTCCTGAAGAGTGAAAGATCACCTTCATTCCCTCATGTGTGTTCACTTATGTGATTAAAAACAGTAAATCAAAAACAGAGGAACAAGAACTACAACCTAGAATATACTCAGCAGGTAAAAATTCTTATTAAAAAGGCATCACTATTACAGAACTATTTCAGAATTATGCTGTCTTAGAGATTTACACCTCTTAACATGATTTAGAAAATATGCAATATAAACTTATGTTTGTTCTAAATCTTTTTAAAAGTCCGACTTCCATAACAGCTGCTTGTTGAGCAAAAGTTTCCAAGGAGAGATTCTACATTTTCATTTTTTTGTCCTAAGACCTAACAAGTTTTCCCTAATACCTTTCTTTGTTACAAAATATACTCTTTTGTCTCACAATGTAGGAAGCATTTCATTCCTATCCTGTTTAAATCATGATCTTTCTTTCACAGAAGGGTGTTAAACACTTCCTTCAAATTTTCATGACCAGTGAAATTTTTCAAACATATCATTCTTCTTGCTGTGTTATGGACTTCACTTTGTCTGGACCTTTCTGAAGTGAGTATGGCGGTCATAGAGATCTTCCAACAAGATATTACTGAATTAGAATCACAGTAAGTTTTCAAAACTTTACAAACTAGAAAATTTCACTGGAATTAAAATGGCAGTATTTCTAAAGCTTTCTAAGATTTTATCTAGAGCAAACAAAACCCCTCAGGTCTCAGTTTTTATCTTAAAGTTAAAAAAGATATTTTATAATTGTGGTTTTACTTATTGAAAACACTACAGAATGACACCCCTGGAAGAATTGAGGAAATGGAGAGAGACTTTTATTCTAAACAATGCAAAATCAGCTTGATTTGAAACACTAATGAGAGATTTAGTTTCACATATTTGTGTTACACAGTAAAAGCACATAAAAGACAATATTAATTAATGTGATTATGAATCCTTTTTCTGTTATTTAGGAAATATATTTCATTAATAGAACATATAATGGAACCGTAAAATATATCAGTGTGAACGCTCACAGCAACTTGTTTTTACATTTGCCAAAACAGATTACCGTTTATACCACTTTGAAATGATAGGTTTAATTAGGTAAAATCTGGGTCTGAAAAGGATGTTTTTTTACTTTGCCTGTCTATTCTTATTTGCAATTATTTATTCTTTCCTAAGAAATTGAAAATTGTAGTGTTAAACCCATGAAAACGTTATAAGGTCTCACTGCCTGTCAGTAGTAACCAGATGTGATTTGTCAAACCTTATATCGCAAAGCAAGGTCAGAGTTAAACTAAGCTCAATCAGAAGTAAAACTATGGAGTGGTAGAACCAGCTCTGGGTTTCTCAGCAATGTGGTCACAACTAATTTTTCCAAAGGACAGAAGGCTGGGACCTCAACAGGGCTGGAAAGGAAAAGGCTGGAGCTCGGACAGAGCCCGGGGAGCTGGACTTGCACCTTTCTGAAACCAGCAAGGAAGCGTAGAGAAAACGGCAATTTGTGCTACCAGAGGGAGCAGCCTCTCTGCCCTTTCTGCTGTACTTCCCAGCCTCTGCCGGCTGCAGCGGGGTTTCCTCAGGTTCCTCTATGGGAAAAGCCACCTCCTGCAGTCTAATGCTCTGGTATCTTCCTACCTCGCCTGTGCCTAGGGATCCATCTGTAGAGCAGCTGCCCATCTTGTGCTCTTAGTGCACCAGAGTAAGATCTTTCAGCTAAAAATGAGAATTGAGTGCATTTGGGAAGAGCAGAAAGAATGGCTTTCTTATAACTCACTTCTAGACAGACACAAGGCACCCTTAGAATGATCTCACACAGTACAGAGTGAGAGCCAAAGGACCATACCATCTTCCTTGATTTTTGCTACTACTTCCCTTTGTATAAAGGTTATATGTTCAGATGACCTCATTTCAGTCTGTTAATTGACATTCCAGTATGACTATTTAAAGTTCTTCAACACGCATGTACAAGAAAAGTTTAATTCAGACTTATGATACTTTTAAAGTAAGAAATCTAACACATTATGATGGAGAAAACTTAAATGCAGCTGACTTGACGGAAAGCAACTAACCCACTCAGGACATTTTTTTTAAAAGTAGATACCCTATTGCTGTTTCATGGGTGTGGAGGAGGGAAGTGTTTGGTTTGGTTTTGGTTTTGGTTATTTATTTATTAAGATAAGGCACATTGGGCTCCACAGCATGACAGGAAGTTCTCAATCCTGCATTTAGAGGAGGAAGAACTTGCTCTGATTTTCTGATCTCTATATATTGAGCACTGATGGTGCAATGAATACTGCTTTTTCCCTGATAGTTTTCCCCCTCAGATGGGATTTCTTTTTAACTCCTGAATGCTTATGTCTGTCCTCAAATTCTATATGCAGAAATCCTGCCTCAATATTGTATTTTTTAGTAACGTCTCAACAAAGAATATCAACTAAATGACAACTTTTGGGGCTATATAGTTTTCCCATTGAATTGGTCTCTCTTGGTGAATAACTGAAGAATAGAAAAATGTATTCACGTGTAAAGGAAACATAAAGTCATTGTTGTTCTTATTAATATAATACTGTATTTAATAAATTGCTAAAATTCTCTTTTGAAGTAATGGTCATTTTAAAATAAATATGTTTGGACATGCTTAGAAATCAACACCACTTAAATTTATTTTAACAGAAATCAAGATCCAGAGCTTGATAAATCTGCTCACTTAGGCTTGCACAGTTAAAAGACAGCAAAGCAAACATGCAAAGGTTTCCCCATAGGAGTTTTAGATTTGGTAAAGATTTCTTAGGAAGACAGGTGCCTCTGGGAAAATTTTATCTAGGTGTATTTCCATGCTGCTACCACATTTGTACTCTGTGTTTCTATACAGCTAATATAAAAAAATAAGCACTTTGGTTGGTGAACAGATTTGCAAAAACATAATATGTAGATTAACAAACACAGAAAGTATGGGTTTTGTAAATATTGTGATATTTCTGGACACTACAATTTTCACAAGCTATTTTGCTCACACCAGTGTAGCATTTCTGATGTGGGAAAATACAAACATTAAAATCTATGAGACAGTAGAAGTCAGGTAGATACACAAGAAGAAAATAAACTGGGTCTATGGATGGTAAAATATTGTTAAAAAAAGAAAAGAAAAGAAAAGAAAAAGTGCAGTATATCACAGATTTTGTGGCTGAGCTGAAATAACACAGACCCAGAAATACATAAAGGTGGAGAGATTGTTTTAAATTAAAAGGGCAGAAACAATTGCATATAGAACCCCCCCATCCTCTTGTAAGTGAAATTATACACGTACCACTTCCAAGTGTTTCTTACTTCCTCAGATATAAAATATATCAAAACAATAGTTTTCTGCATATAAATACTTGTGTTTCAGAGAACGCAATCTTTTTCTTCTTCTTTTTACTAGTTAAAAAGTAAAAGCATATTGTTCTTACCTGTCTTGAAAAGCTAGCTTGTCACTTGTTCAAGAATACCTTGATCCGATGTCTATATCAAATCATCTAACATTAAATGAAACCTTGTGCTAGGGGAGAGGCTCTCATTGCTTTTACTTTTTATAATAAAAAAAAATATAAATAGATGACAGATCCTTTTACAAGGTAGCCTAGAGTGACTAGTTCTTGTCACAATGTTGTCATAGTGACAGTGACATCAATATACTTCATGACAATCAGTACAGCAATTTATCCAGAGAAAACATCACCGTTGATTCCTGAGTGTATTTTGTATTGATTTCCTTTTCAAGTCTCATTAGATTATTTATTTTTGCACTATTCCTTAACAGAAATGTGACTGTACTAATTCTTCTGGTTGTAAGCAGACTTGTTAAAAAAAAAAAAAGACGAATAATACAAAACAAAAAAGTTTGACTGTAACATTTTTTTATACAAATTAAAATCTCAATTATTGTTTAGCATAGCAGAGACACCTCCTAGGTCTGTTTCTGTGACTTTGCACTCATAATCCTTTTTTTAAAGAAGATATGGAGTTGCTGATAGTATGAAGTAGTATACACAGATACAGACAGCAAAAGCAGCAGATAATGGTCCCCTAGAAAGAGGTGATATGTTCTCAGACTCAAGTGTATTTAGCTAGGAAATACTGTATGTCCACTAAACCCACTCAGTTTCATGGTCATTCTTCACATCATTATAGTCTTCAACCTACAACTTGTCACCTTCCTGAAACTTCACATTTTCCTTCAGTAATTGCTACATGACACAGAGTCGTGTGAAGTTCCTGAAACAGAAAGTTTATTTTCCCCAGTTTTTGCCTGGAAACTCTGTCCCTAAAAGTGGGTGAATGCTACAGTTCAACTTGCCCATCTAATCTTTGTGCTATGTGAAATCTGCCAAGGCAACAGATTAGTGCTAACTGTGGTGTTCTCCACTGATAATAGAAATAATTTTCAGACTACAGGTGATAAACTTTGGTGTTGATTTCAAATGTTTTCTTCAAATGGTATGACTTCAAAAAAAAAAAAAAAAGTTTTCTGGTGTTAACACTCACAAACTGCTGACAATAGCTTGAATCCTGAACCAGACCATCTCTTTTTTCCTGTTTATTCAACACATTAAGTGAGAATTAAACCAATACACCTCTCCACTTTCTAAATAAAAAGGAAATGTCATCGTACCAGTACATAAATCCAATATGTTCTCATATCTTGAACATTCCATGTATTTGTAATCCCAAATATTTGAAATAAAAGCCATAGTTGAATAAGGAGAAATACAGAGAAGTGGGATAACTTTTAGAAATAAGCTAATTTCCTATCACTTAATAGTAGCCACATTAGACATGCAGTTGAAGCTGATCATGTAAACTGCACACAACCTGCCAAAGGAATTCACTACACCATTTCAGCACCTTTGTTAACTGTGATCACTCATCCTCCGAAGATGCCTCTTTCTCCCCATGAACTACCCTCTACATTACTTATATCTACCATAATCTACAGTTATTTCAAACTAGGCACGTTGCTTAGCCTCTTAAAAGGCTAATGAATCCTGTCATACATAAATATGGATTCATATATACTACATCCAATCAAATTAGCAGGTAGCAGGTTTAGGAAAAAAGGAAAAAAGTATTACCCATAACCAAAAGCTTCATAATAAAAAAAAAAAAGGTTTAGATTATAAACTGGTTCACAAAGGAACAAGGTTCATCAATAGCTACTCTCAAATAATCAAACCACAGCCTCTTTCTCAGAAAGTCCCTAAATAAAGATACACAGAAGGTTTTGAGTTGCAGTGCTTAGGTTGCCATACTTTATTTTAAGAACATACTGAGCAGAAAGGCCATCTTTTATTTTGAAATGCAATTACTGCACTACGTGACAAACAAGACGTAGGTTCTTCACTGTCAGCAGCAGTTAATGGGAGGCCTGACTGCCTCAGGCATTTTATAACTATCCCTAAATGATTATATTATATGCTTGGAAAAGTTTGACCAGAACTATATTATGATGTATGAGCAATAGGTCAGAGAGTCCTTTGTCCTGTGAGTTGGTACTTTGCACAAAGTCTGGTGCATTTATATCATAGTATCTACTTAAAGTATACACTTTAAGTAGAAAAAAAACCTTACAGCAAATTGGGAATAAGTACTCTAGTCTACAGTACATTAACAACTAAAAACAAAGAAAGCATGTTTTATTACCTTATAAAGTAAACTTAAAGAAGAAAAAAAATAACAGGTTATAAATACCTAAGTTGCAAAATATTGTTAATAGTATTATAAATATTGGAACATTGTAGCAGTTATTTTTAAAGTTGTTGTTCATAACTGATCTTTATTAGTGGATTACTCATTCAAAAGGCCAATAGGGAGACAACATCTACCAGCTGCTCCTCTTAATCATCTGACACTGAATTCTTCATTGATATCCCTATATAAGATATTCATTTACAGAATAGTACAAGACAGAGGTTCAGTACTGACCTGAACTCATTCCGTGACTGCTTTAAAAGTCAAATGAGCTTATTTTAAACACCGTGGTGATATTTGAAACAGTTTTTCTCCAAAGTAATATGAACAATTGTCAAAACAAAAGGAAGTTTAAAAAATAGAAGAAAACTGAAACCGTATGTTCCCCGAATTTTCACTGATGCCTTAATATTTAAATCCTTAGCATGTCTTTCTCACTGAAACCACTTACTTTCCCTGCAACAAGCACTTCTAAATGGATTTGTTCATAATAAATCATATTAGTGAACACATAAGAAAATTTGATTTCAAGAGTACACAGAAATAGCAGACAGTGAGCCTCCTAGCAAGACCAACGCAGACACCCCCCGCACACACTTTTGAAAGCATTGTTACAATTTAGCCTAGCGTCCAGGTTAGTTAATTAAGGTGTTAAAGCAACAAAATCCATCAGCTCAGAAATATATATGGTGTCTTTTGTTGCACTAAAACCACAAATGCCCAAGTTTTCATCACAGGGGATATTTCAGCTTTTTCTTTCTGTATGATTAGTTTGGGTATCACTATTGTAAATAAAGTTCATTGTCAAGTTTTAATGTAAAAGCAAGTGTGACGGAACAGAGCTCCTATTCTCAATTAAATCATAGACAAGTCCTCCTACTAGTCCTGTTTTGGGATACTGTTAGTTATCTTTTGGGATAAAGAAAATATATTTATCCCAGGTTTACGACCTCTAATTTTCAAGCACTAAAATTTTAATTTCTGGAAAAATAATTCCCTTGAGGATCACTAATTTGGTTTGGTTTTGCAATAAATATGTGTGATGATGAAATACGTAATTTTAGTTTACTTTAGTTAAAAAAAGAAAAAAGAAAATCGATCCTCACATTAAAAAGTGCATTCAGGCTTCTTTTGTATTGTTAATTCAACTTTGGTTTAAATTCACAGTTTTGCAAGCTGAAATTTGTGAATGAGTATATATTTTGGTTATACAAAAGTGACTGTATTTGCAAATAATAAAGTTGGTAAGTTTGTTCAGTGATATATATATATATATATGAACTTAAACAGCAGATTTCTGTAAAATGGAATAATGGATCAGGGTAGAGGATGTACCTGTTCCCTAGATACTCTCAATCTTTATAATTAAAAAACTGACAGAAAACATGGATCTTTTTGATCATGGCCTTTTATGGAGTCAATAACCCTTCAATTCATGACCCTGCATGTTTTATGAAATATTAATAATAGAACTTCATATAAAAAACTTCTTACAAAGAACTGATATTATTGCAAATGTTAGGTCTGAGGTTAATTAATCAAAACAGTTCCAGTTAAGAAATCTCAGAGGGCAGAAAGAAAAGGCAGAGGAAAACCAAAGAACAAATCACACTAGAAGTCAATTCTGTTTCATCAACATTTCCCCACCGATCTGATAAGGTGTCATTGAACGTCACTGATCCCTAAGAAGGCCTGTGGAGTTAGTCATCTAATAATGGAAGCTGATACTGTGCATCAATCTGAATCCATAGACCCTGAATATAACAGGTTTTCTTTTTTTAAAAATGATTTTGCACTGCAATTATAAACCCACTGCACTACACTGTGGATAGTGTACTGAAGACGAGGAGCTATATGCTTGGAGTTTGTAATAGCTATCAGAGGCCAGTTCTTTATTTTTAAAAGGTGAAATTGCTCTTGTCTTCTTGCTCACCACGAAATATTTCGATAAAGAAAGAAATTGCTTACTGTACCATGGTTTAATTTAACAGTCAGGGCATATACAGAACAGCCAGAATTATTTTATTTTAGAGAAACACCATGGCAAAATAGTTCACATATGGCACGCTGCACAGATATTATTGGTAATGGTGCCAAACAGTGTCTCTCAGCAGTTGCTCTAGATACCATACTATAACAAACAGTACTTACAGGGTGAACATAGCTTCTTTAAACTTCACAGCTAATGCACTATAGGTGCACAATGTGTTTTAGACTGCTGCTTGCAGTGAATTTCTATCCATGATACTGTATGATAAATATGGCTGACTTACATGTAGTTTTTAATTTAAATTATTGTTCCCCTGCAAAACACATTATCTTTTCCTCAAGCTCAGTGAAGAGAAGCAGTGAAGATGCACAGGTGCCTCCAAATCCCTAAGTTACCTTCCAGAAGTGTCTGACACCAACCAGCTAACTTATACTTGAATGCAACATCTCTCCTATATAGTTTGGTTTTGTACGTGATAATAGGGAATTCTCTAGTCAGATGTTAGACTAGAGATATAACTACACAGAATGTACATAGCAGATAGAAAAACTTGTCAGGAAGGGGGTTGAGTCCATGAGATTCTTACACCAAGATATCCCCAGCTGTTTCTAGTAACTGAAGGTTTAAAGCAGACTATTCCAGGTGTCTTAAAATGACTGAATGCTTTTCTGTGTCCACTTAAGTATTTCCATTACTGATGTTGCTGCTTAGTAACAGGTTTAGCAGATTCTTTCCAGTGTTTGGGTTTAATTCATTACCCATATCTAGAGTAATTTACTCTAAATCAGCATCTTTTTATTTGTGACTCAGTTTAAATGATAATCTGGACATTATATGACTAAGATTGTCAGGTCTTTGTTGCTGGGATGCAATAAAATATCCCTGACAAACACTTTGATTCTTTGCAGTCCTAGTACTTTCGGATTATTTTTTTTGGTGCTATATTGTCTTTAGTGCTCACTATCTCTACCATTTCTAGATCAAATGAAAGATGTAAGTAATACTCAAGTACACAGAGCCAGACTACTTCAGAGTCCGGCAACAGTTCTTTAACCATGACGGCTCTCTCAGCTCGGTTGCCTCCCTTCACGAATCCATGGATACACTGCCAAGAACTCTGCATATAAGGCAACATGAGAGTTCAGGACAGGTATCTCAGGCTGTAAAGATCATCCTGACTAAAGCTCATGCTGACAAAACATGCTGTGTGGAGGGAGCTTGAGAAAATGGAAAGAGACACGACTGACAGGCAGCATAAGACAAGATATCATCCTGAAGCACCATCTTCTACGCAGAGGATTGAAAACCAGGATCCTTTTGTTCAGTCTGATCTGCCAGCGTTCAGACTGACAGTCAAGCATATATTTCCTACTGAAAACATGTATGCAGCGTACTCGAGAAAGTCTGCAGTGTTTCCCTACTGTTTTGTTAAAGCTTGAATAATTAATACATGTACAAATCACACCAGTGATTGCTTCTCCTGCTGCAAGCACCGATTCTAACCTATCACTCCATCCTTTCAATTATACTCTAGTGCATCACACATGACAGCTTCACCTCCAACTCCAGCCTTAATCATACTCATTGCAATGCATGCACTATGTAAGTGGAACTATATTTAAAAAGTCTACCTCTTTTTTATGTTCTGATGACCTTCTACGACTTCAGCTATCTTGGGACATGTTTTCCTTACTACTTCTGTAGAATTTTGTTTGTTTATTTCTAGTAAACTCAAATGTGACATTTGGATTTTAATTATTTTTATCATTTTAAAGCTTCCCTTCTCAGTGCTGGTTTTGCTCACGTGCATATGAAAAGAAATATAGGCGGTGATTTCTCTCTTCCTCCCAACGTATTCCACAAGATAATTATTCTTTATTCTCCTTTAGCCTACTAGTAGCACGGAAAAAAGCCAATATTTCTGACATTATGGAAGCTGGGGAAATGGACTGGTGGAAGTGGCTCATCTTGGGTGCACTTCACAACTAATCCCACCCATTGTTGTGGTCAGAGGCAGAAGTCTGGGCTGTGTAAAATATCAGTGAGTCATCAGGGTGTCTCTTAAAATTGTTACAAGACCTAAGGTGTCCTGTTTGTCTCAAGGATGTGGTTTTTGTGCTCCTCTAATTAATTAGAAATTTTAATCATTTTTGATGATTTATCAAGATAAGCACAGGTTACCACACCCTTCTCTATACTGCAGTCAAGAAGAGAAGCCAAATCATTGGTTCCAAAACATTTTCCAGGAGTGTATAGTCTACAGCTTAAATTTTGATATTACAAATCTGCACATTAGTTCATTATGATCTACCAAAGTTCAAGCTGTTTGATTTTCAGTGATGTAAGTCATTTACTGCAAACCTGCCTGAGGAGGCGCATGCAGAGTGCACGCTTTTGTTGCATATACCTGTTTTAGTGTTTTATATTGCTTACCCTCTGCTACCAAAAAAACTAACCTCAGCCACTTGACCAGCAAAGTAAGGAGGAGAAAATATAGTTTCTCACTCAGACACTAGAGTAGACTTGTTACAGATGAAAACTGAAAAGGTATTCTGTGAGACTAGTGGTATCACTTTGCAACAGCTCAGGACAATACCAGCTTGAAGGAGGAAGACCCAAACACCAAGGGCAGTACCGATCAATTATTTTTTGTCAAATAAGCCCCAATTCAGTTTGTAAGTGCTGTCCTCTTGCCTTTATGGATGAGATGGTTTGTAACTTCCAATTCTGACTCTTCATTTTGAAGTGTTAAGATTGAAAAAAAAAAAATAAAATAGAGGAACAAAAGGTAGAGCAAGACAAAGTGAAGATATCTTAATTCAACTTAAAAATGGAGGAAGATAAACACAGTAAAATGGATAAATCTCTCTCTACAGGGAAAGCCTGCTCACTCCAGAATCATGGGGTTCTCTTTCACGATACTTTCTCATCTCAATACCTGTAATTGTGCAGCTTGATTTGGTTTACGCTATGGAAATGTAGACCTCTCATTTTTGTATAAAAGCCTGGCTTATGTCTCTTTGATGCCTACTACGACCCTCCTTAGTTCTGCAAACAGACCTTTCTCATTAAAAAATAATAAGCAATAATAAGCAAAAGGAATAAGTTTGCTGAACAATGACTTTTGGATTAAATTTATCACGCTACAATTATCTCTGAAATGATCTTTCCTCCCCATCCTAGACCATTTATTGAAATTGAATATATTCTATGTTTTTAAGGTATCTGCACAAGAGGAAATAAAAAGTATTTTCAGGATTTTTTTGTGATCTGCTAACCCCAAACCAACTTTATTTTAAAATGAACTTTGTGCTTCTGAGAAAAATACGAACATTTGGAAATTCATCTAGTTGCTATACAATTTCTTAATCAAGCCAACAGAAAATCCAGGAGCCAAGTAGAAAAAAAATAATCAAGGATCTGTAGAGAGCCTCAGCCTACCTAGGTAATTAGACAAAATGATGGCAGATAGCATTTGGGGCAATATATTCAAAGTCAGGTGTGCTGGTCTGTGGCTGAGTATCTTAAACAACTAAACAATTGTGAGTGATGGAGATATTTAGACCCAAAACTCAACTTAAATCCTATTGTAAACATGAAAACAAGCTAGATATTAAGATGTAAAATGAGGAATATGAAACAAAACTGAGATTAATATGATGTTAGTCAATGTAATAATAATCACCTTGTATAATGTGTTTGTACAACAACTTTCAACCAATATACCAAAAATTACTGCAGATAGACTACAATTATTTAATAAAAGCAAAAAAAAAAATCCTTTCACATCAGGAGAATACTAAAGATATTTGGACTGTTTATTTTAGAAAGATAATACATAACAGGACAGAAGAAAGATAAAATTGTACAAAAAAGATTGAAAGATATCTTTTACTGTTGCATAAAACAGTAGATGCTTAAAAGAAACAAATAGGAGAAATACTCATTCCCCTCACCTAAATTCAGAAACGGAATACATTGCTACAATGTATGATTTCAGGGAAGACCTTATGAGAGAAAAAAAAAGAAAAAAAGATTGATATATGCAATAGGAACAAGCATATTTCACTAGCTAAAATAAAAATTCAGAAGGAAACTGAAGTGTCTTGTTTCAACCGTTAACTACTTGAAGTAATTTTCTGTTTTGGAGTATCTTGCGTTTTCTTTTTAAGTAGCCAGTACTATCAATAGTGAAATGCACTTATCCTTGGTCTGATCAAGTATGACAAGTCTTCAGCTACTAAGCTGCTCAGTTAACAAACATGGTTCCAAACTGCATTAGGTTGCACTGTCTAACTCAATTAAAGCATGATTCAGACCACGTGCTTACCTGAAGACTCTTTCAGTACTCAACTTACAAACTCATATTATCAGTTTGCTTTTGAGAGGTTATGTGTTTGTTTGAAGACTGCCTCATTTTCTGTTCCTCCTCATGACTGTGCTGATAAAACCACCGCAGTAGAGATATTAGAGAACAAAGCATTATAATTCGCTATTTTTCTCTACCAAACAATGGCTGTGCAAAGAGAATACTCTTGCTGAGAAACCAGACTACTCAGTTGTGTTTGATGGAATATATTTGAGGTTGGTAGAGAAGCATCATAAAGCTTGGTACAGAGAGATTGGAATGCTTTCATAGCAGAAGAATGCAGTTTAACTCAGGGGTCACTTTAGCCAAGGCTAAAGCAAGATGACCTAGACAGAGAGGTAAACAAACCACACACTGGAATACACACTACTCAGAAAAATCCTCAAATGGTGTGGGGATTACTATTACTCTTCTAGACTTTACAAGTAAGCATACATAAGGATACACAGCCATCTAGTGAGTGCTGAAGGATGCTGATGGAAAGCAGCAGATGGCCAGAACAGTCATTCTGTTCTGGGAGGTAACTACCTTCAGATCTTGGAAAGTTTGATAAAAGTCAGTAACCGTTAGCACCTTTGTATGCTTTGTTAAGTATAGCAAAACATGTAATAATTTATGACATTTTTAGATGCAGAAGTACAATATGGAAGGAAGAGTATTTTGAGGAGGAAAAATGCAGTTGATTTCTGCCCTTAAGATTGTTCTTGGTGTCAAAGTAACCTTTCTGATGAAAGCATGCTTTTTCGCGCAGAGATTGTGATGCTAGCATACCTAGGTACTGAGGAGTAAAAATACTGTTGTCACTCTACTCATGTAAGTCCAACACATGGTTTGTGAGCCACTGTGACAGTAACACAAAGGTTTGAGTCATGCAGGTGCCCTTTAAAGTGAGTGAACTTACAGATGGTTTTCAACCGTGTTTGATAGCTAGAAGATAAAGGCAAAGTTAAATAGGGCTGAACCCAGAGGTATTCAAAAAAATCATGGTAGATCTGAAGGTTCAGAAATACCATTTCTGACTGGTTACACGTGCTACTCTGCCTTTGCCAAATCCAAAGTAGAATGACTCATTTACAGAATGAGATGACAGCCTTACAGCCTATACACAGAGATTATTGCAACTCAATTAGTGGGCTATTTACTAAGACGTGCTTAATCATTGAGATACCTCGGAGCTTTCCTCCCCATCGCTGTATTTGAATTGGTTGTAATCTCTGTTGTGAAGATGTATCTGTGTATTTAGCAACATGCAGTCTAGTTTAATCTGGATTAATTTAATTGATAATACTTCAAAACTGGTTGGGAAACTAATCTTGGTAGTTATCAGGTTCATTTTTAAACTGGAAAGCTTCATTGAATCAAATTTCTTACAGACATATCCTGGCTTTCATTCTGCTCAATATTTTTACTGACAATATACAATAGTGACAAGAATTTCGGCATCACTCAATGGCTTAGTTAATAGAATAGAAAAATCCCTTTTCTTGAATTTGAAGGCAACACCATGCTAAGAGAGGCTTAAGACTTGCTGCAGAATGATTTTAAGACCTCAGAAATAGTCACAAAAATTTTGAAGCAGCTCTCTAAAAGAACACAATCGGCCTAAGAGAACTCCTAATGCATGTATTTCAGCCCAGACACAGTATAAGGAACAACTGATAAGGTAATTATGCATATTTTCAACAGCTGTGCTATTGACTAGTTAAAACAGACAGTTTAAACTAGCAGTAAAGTAATTTACAGGACATCAATATGAAATGCTCTGGAAATAGACCTACAAGCTATAGCTTAAGGTAAATGTACTTAACCTTTGTTTACTTACTTCTAATTCTGAGCTACATAAAGTTTACCTTTTTTCAACCACTCAGCATTAAGAACCATGAAAGTGAATTTACTCACTTTTTTTTCCTTTTTAAAGTCATCTCTATCCAGACAGTGGGAGAAACACTTTAAACTATCCCAAGCTGGTACAAAAACTGTGTGTGCCCACAGTCTTTTACTTCTCTAAAAAGCAGATGCGTAACTGGGATGTTCCTGTGAAGGCATACTCAGTTCAACTGAGCAGCCATCCCTTCAGAAAAAGTTCATCTGGGGCATGGCTAATTTCATTCAGCAAAAGCTATCTGACCTTTAATTGCATATTATCACCTCTGATTTGAGCTGATGACCATTTCCTGGATATGCTGCTGAGGCACAGTGCTAGCAACGAGTAATTCTTGACCTTTAGCCATTGAATTAACACCTCTAATTGCAAATGAGAGAGCAGTTAAACCAAAACTGTTCCTAATGAAGTAGCTTATATGGCTATTATTTGGCTGGTCTGCTACAGAATATCAATTCCCTTAGAGACTGGGAAGGATAATTTTTTTTCCTGAGGCTTTCTAATTTATATCCCACAGAAGTTGTTCTGACTGTATGTGTTTTCCACAGCTTTAGTTGGAAGGGTTATGTCTATGCTATATCTTGCCTGATGAAAGAGTGGTAATACATCAGTGCTACTTGAATTTGTTGCTACTTACCATGTTTCTTTGTGTGTCTTGTGATGCAAAGTCACAGCCTGTAACCAAACCGCAGTGGGCTGTGGTCTTGTCAAATCTCACAGAGCAAGCAAGTTTAGGCTGGCAAATTCGTATACGGCAGAGCTAGGAGACATTAGTATAGCATGAACATAATTTTCTACTTTCTTGCAAGATTTCAGGACTATCCTCTCATGCAGATCTATAAGCTTAAACTTGAAGTTACTCAGGAAATAAGTAAATTACAATCCCTCTGCCATAAGCCTACTGCTTACTTATTCAAAGCATAAATTGCACTCAAATGTCTGTGAGTATTGTCTATGAAAGACCTGTGTCTTTCTGGTATCATAATATTGCAATTCTGTAGAACTGTCTAGGCCTGCACACTTAGTGGAACTGAAAATATAAAAATTTTTAGTTTCAAGACCAGCTAGAAAAAGGTGTTGCAACGTTTTTCATTCCCCATTTAAACAGAAATGTCTATCATCTTCCCTAGAAATACGAAATACTCTTTTGGTTGTCTTCTCTCATTCTATCTGCTATGAATCTCTAGGGGATGTCCAGTACAGGCTGAATCTTGTTACCCTTCTATTCCAGAAACTCTTCCTAGGCTTGTTCGGCTACTCTAAGTTTTTTTCCCCTCCTTCTGTTTAAAACCTCTAAGCAAATCCATTTTCCCATGCAGGAATTATAAATGCTGTTACATTCAGTTAAAGGGAGTCCACTTCTTACAAGCTTAAGTTACAGCAATAAACTTATGATTGCATTTAAAGGAAAATACAAAGCTATTAATATTAGAGGAATTCTTCTTAAGAATAAAACTAGAAAGCATTTTTTGAGTTTTAGTTGGGTATATGTGAACCAGTGAGCTCCCAAAAGGAAGTACTTGTCTCTGCCTTCCTCTTGCAGCCATTTGGCTTGCTCCAGCATATCCAGAGCTCAGAATTGTTCTGAGCTATTGAACTAGTATGCGTAGCATGAAAACAGAAATA
>NW_009646937.1:135128-153197 GCF_000708025.1 Charadrius vociferus | reverse complement strand
GTACCTTAAGCACACTACAAGAAATTGCTGCCCTTTTTATATTCCTTCTTAGGTTGTAAGCATACGGTGAGGTCCTCAAATTTGTATTTAATTATTTTTAAATCACCATTTTGGCTAACCAGTTTTACTAACTGTACTCTTAGCCCAGATCTGCCAATGAGATGAAGCACTTGGTCCAGCTGAATTCCTAGTAAATTTTCTTACGCTGGAATTCCCAGGTGAGGAAAAAAATGAGCAATGCCAGCTCAGTATTTCCATTATGGGAACTGAATCACCTAGAGGCTGAAAACAGGTATGAGTCCTTGGTTATTTTTGATGGTATATTGGAATATAAAGCTGAAGTTAACAGAAATCAGCATGATTTCGACATTCTTCAAAAATATACACCAGATTTATTTCAAAAACAATACCTTCTGTATGTTATATTGAACAAATATTACATTCAAAGCAGTGTAATTGTATTAACAGTAGAAGACATCTCTTAGAAGTATAGAAAGCAGAAACATAGAGGAGATGAATGGAAAACGATGTCTCACAAAACTTAATGTAAGTCATAATATTTTATACATTAGTCAAAAATCACAGCAAGAAACACTGTATAAAAAACTAAACATGCTGAAGGCTTTCTCAGCTAAGAATTGAAATACTAAAGTCTAGCTACATACCTAAATATCTTAAATTTTTTTTTGTAGAATATGAATACCCTTGAAGATATTCACATGAAGACAATAAAATTACGTACATAAACAAGGCTTTGAAGTCAGAAAGTATGAATTTAAATGGCTTCTATTTGGAGAACACAAAAATCTGTAGCTGCTCATGACTACAGATTTTTTTTTTGCTTCAATTGTGGTGTGTATATATGTATGTGTGTGTGTTATAAATTGTAATTAGAACAATCAATTCAGTGGTATCTCAGTCTAGGTAAAGACCCTTGGAGTCAAATTAGGTATTAAGCCTGCAGGTTCTAAACACCTACATTGTTTTGTGGACCTGTTAATGACTTACCAGCAGTTCCACAGAGAATAAAACACAAAGCCTTTGCTTCTTACAGCCCTGGCCATGTCCTACCACCAGATCACCTTGTGTTTTCCTTAGCAAATGAAGCACAGAGGTATTAAAAGTCATACTATGGAAACTATTGCTTTCACTTCAAAATACATTTTTCACCTACACAAATGAAAAAAAAGAGGTGACTGAATTATTCAAGCCAGTTATAACAATTCTGAAAACCATCATATAGCAAACCTCATTTTCAGCCCTTTTATTCACAAGATCTAGGATCTGAGAGCTTATTAAAATGACACGGGAAACAAACCAGGCCTGGTTTATGCTCCCTTCCTATCCTCTTTTCCTCAACGTCAGCACAATTTACAAATGTTTTCTGTCAGCTTTCTCCCTTCATGCCTGTTCTCCACTGTCATCATGCACTTTGTTTTCATCACTCTCTCTGCCCTTCTCTGACTATAGTAACTAGATTTCTCTAGCTTCAACATCCTACCAAAGACGTGTCCAAAATACTTATTATGTTTGTTCGCCTGCGCTTCTGAAGCACTGACAGCGTACTGGTTTGAAGCCCAGATCACCCACTGAAGATTTATCAGGCACTTTCTCTGCTTCCTATCTAAAACCATCAATACCCCGTTTCTGGTCGTAAGAAGTTGAAGATGATTCCTGCTTTGTTTGAAGAGGACATGAAGCCATTCCTTAACTGCGGTTACTCAGACTCCGAAGATTTAAAAGAAATTAGGGCAGAGTTCCTACCATCTTTCTGCCTCCAATGAGCTTAGCCAAGGACCTGCTTCTCTTTACAGCCCCAGCAAGGCTGTGCATTGTTAATCTGCTTGAAGCGTTAAAAGCTGGTGAGCAGCTATAGCGACGAAGCTGGGGGGATTGAAGCCTTCCTTTGTGCTCCATCAGTGGAATGCTGCTTGCATGCTGAATGCTTTTATTTCCCTCCCTGCCCTCCCAATGCTGTCAATAGCGGTGAAACATCCTTATTTTCAGAAAGATAATTCCAAAGAAGCGCTGCTAAAATAGAGAGGGGTATTATAGAACGGAAAACGCCCCTCAGCTGGACTTTGCGCCAGACCTGAGGGGTACGACACTAACCTCAAAGCAGAATCAGTTTATATCCTAGAAGTGCCAGACAATTTGTCAATAGGGGAAGAACAGTTACAGCTGCCTGCAGGCAGAAGAATGTAGCTGAGGATCTTTTATTAAAGCTGTTCCCTGTATTCACCACATTCCTTTTGCCTACAGCTCAGTCCTCAGCTTGCTGTTAGCAGTGTACTGTTGCCTAACCTCTATAATGCATGAATTTTAGCATCATGACATGCTAATAGAAACACTTTTCAGCCTGGTTTCTCAAGAATGTGGTTTGTCCTGTAATGCATAAATATACATAGATTTTTCCTTTCCTCCCAACTGAATTTATGGTTTGATTTCCACCAATTTTTCAAAGAATTACAAACCCTAATAGTATTATATTCTTATAAGGTTTGTGAAATACATGGTTGGTTAGAGGGAAAACTCACTAATGCCTCCCACTGAGCTCAATGGTCATTAGAAAACAGAGAGACAAAAAGGGTATGAAAACTCCAACCATGGGGTGGGGGGAGGAACAGAGACAGACACCCTTTAATGATCATTTTCACTATATTAAGCGTGAGAGAATTCAACCAGGAGACAGATTTTTATGAAACCATGTTTAATTCATTTTGCTGCCAACAGAACTCCTGTTGATGTCTCTCTGCTGCGTCACCCAGCACTGAAAAATGCTTCTGTCACAGTGAAGGGCGCTTTAGCGTGTCTCAGGCTTTCCTGACAAATATTGGTCTCACAATGCAAATAGTTCACGGTCTCTTATTCAGCTCTTCGAAGTCAAATTTCAGAGTAAGAATCACTCCAAAGGAAAGAGAAAGCCAAATGCAATGACTTTTGTGAATGGAAATAGGAAGATAAAAATGATAGTTAAGCAAAGATGACCAGTAGCCAGTAAACTGTAATTCAGAATTATTATTTTCTTCAGTTTAGAAAACTTCAGGGGAAGAAAAATGTTTGGTACTCTTTTGAGGATATTAAAAAAAATATATAATTAAGCAAACCTTTTTGTTTTACCAGTGAAATGGGATGATCCATTTAGTCATAAAATCTTCAGTGTTGCTATTTCTTGCAGACATATTCTTCTTTCTTGTATACTTGTTGGATCTGACTTTATAATCTAAACCAAAGTATGTAAAACAAATGATCTCCCAGGAAATTTCAGAAATTCAGTTAAGCCACAGTATTGAATAAATAAAGTAGCATTCTACTTTTGTAACAGTCTTCATTTGAAGATTTGAATGTACTTCAAATTTCTTTAGTAGACCAAAAAATTTGTCTGGATTAGTAAACAAAATGTTGCCCCTGTCTAATGTATTCCAACACTTTCAATATACCTTTGCTACAGTTTGGTCAGATTCTAATTTCCAAAAAGTGTTGTTTCAAAAGGAATTTAAAAGTAGACTAGAAGATATCTCAAAACTGTTTCATGTAGGCTAATTCCTAATTCTTTAACACCAATGTTTGTTTGGTGTTTTTTATTCCAAAACCATCTTTTTTTAACTGACTTAGTCTTCATGTAGATCAATATTATCTACTTCCAAGTAGGATATGGGTTAAACTTTAATCTCATTAGATTTGCCATATAAGTGATACATACTATAACTTTCACCCTGAAATTATATTTCTGTGTATGTCTTGTTTTCTTGTTTTCAAGATTGGCCTCTTATTTATCTGACTAGGTGTGACTCATGGTATTATTTTTTTAGCACTTAGAGTTTGTGAAGCATTTGCCTGTGCAGATGTCTGAACATATTGCTGTACAAACCCAATATGAATTTCAGACTTTTAACAATATGGTACTGGGTTCTTCAGAGAATAATTTTTAAATGAATAGTTTTCTGCTTAGGGTATTATGTAACTGATACAAATTACTTATACTCAGTGCTGAAATACTAGAGAAATCTGTGGCTATATTATGAGTCTAGCAGCATGTCATTAGTCTTACACTGAATATATCTGTATATTCATACTGGTTAGGTAACGGAAGAGGAGGAAAAGCAATGTAAAGATGGAGGGAAAAGGGAAGAAAGTTAAACGATCTATATCAATGAAGGAGAAGGAAAGAAGTGGAAAAGGGGACAGGAAAGAGAAAAAGTATAGCAAGGCAAATAGAACTTTATATAACATTTTGTACATGTCTATATGTACATACAAAACTTTATTATCAAACCCCAAAAGTATCTAGCATTTGAAATAAGACTTTAGGAATTCACAAGTTAATCTGGGTACATTTTGGTCCAACAGTTCTGAATGGGCGCAGAGGCTGACCCTCTCAATACATATTTGATTTGAAGTGCCTATTTGTTGGCTGAGATGTAACTGACCAGTAATTTTAGGCTAATGCTTGGCACATTCAGCTCAGCTTCAGTTTTTCCTGTGCATGTGGACTCTGTTGCTTTTATTTTACCAAAACTGGACAAGTGTCTATAGCATGTCTTCCTTGTGAACTATATTTATCCCAGTTCATCCAGTGTCAATGGAGGAACAATGGTAGGCAGAGTACCTGCAAGCCTGCATCTCCAGAAAGAACATACTAAGGATATTAATAGTTCTAGCTGGTATGTCCAGGTAGGTTTTGAAGAAATAGGTAGAATGGATTGTGTTGCCTCAGTTGGCAGACAGAAGAAACCCCCCAAAGCATGCCAGACTGAAGCTAGAGATAGCAGTGTGAGACTGAAGAAAGTCAAAGCTCCCTGGCATGCCGCACACAACTTCAAGCACGGTGTTACCACAAAAAGCAGGTACAGGTGTTGACAGGGATTCTGACTGTATGCTTTAGAAAATACTTACGGTAGGGTGTGCTCTGATGTTCCTTCTAGGGACTCCCTTATAGAGAAAAGGGGAGAACAGGGGGAGAGCCTAGAGTACAGCAAGACAAAACTTTTATGAAGATATGGGAAATCTATGAGAGAAAACGATAATAATAACAAAAAGTCACTGGATATAAGTTATAGATAACTAAAGGTTATCTGAGGAAAACGAGAAGTGAACAGGAGAAACAAAAGTACTAGAATCACAGAAAAAAGAAGTTAATTGATTTTTAAGAGCAAAACATATTTCCTGATCATGCAGTCACCCGATGTCACGTCCAACCTAGGACAGGTCTCCAGTTCCTCCAAATTCCATACACAGCTTTCTCTATCTGCCTTTGAAGAATCCAACTCCTATCTCATTCCTTTTATCAAGGGGATTTCCTGTACAGAAAACATCGTATGTTGTGCCAGCATTCTCATTAAGAAACAAACCCTACAGGGATAAAGAGCCATGCAAAAATCTTAAATCCTAATGAAGGTGGATAGGTTGCTTGATTTTTTAAACTCGTCAGATTACATGCAATTTAATGTGCTATCTCTCTGCTTTCCAGACATAAATTCTGTCACTGTAAAGTTTTGGGTTCCTTTACAATTTATATAGCAGACCCCACTACTTCATGTCTTCGTGTCTGCCTGTTATTATGAGAAAAACTTGTGAGCTGCAATACCATTAATCATGTTTAATTAAGATTTAAAGTCCTTATGTAATAAAAAGTCTATTCTATCCCTGGTAAATTATTTCAAATACATAATTGCACTGATTAAAGTTTAAAAAACAGAATAGCCTTACTACTACTAAGAGTTCATCTTGGTTCAAATGCCTTTTTTAATGCCTTTGCCTACTAGGGTTAAAAAGTTTTCTAACAGGAATCTTCTATATAGATCATCTCCTGGATCACTCCTTTTATTGTCTTCAATAAATAGCTAATGCCCTATGAAAAGCAAAATTTCTTTTTGTGAAATCTGTCTGTGATGGACTCAGATTTTGTTCAAAGGAATACATTAAAGGAGATATGATATGCTTTGGTAACAGCATAAATTTAAGTGGGAATTGTGTTTGTCTTCTATATCAATCTTAAACCCTGCAGACCTTTCAACACAGTAGGCACCTACCCAAGAAATATCCCATTAGTAAGAACATGTTGAGCATTATTTGTTTGAGAAGGTACTCGTTGGCAGCATTAAAAGCAGACCACTGTTTGCACCAAATAGTGATGTGCTTCTTAACAAAATATTTGTGAAGGACTGTGTGTAGTACCTATGAAAACAAAGGTGTAAGAGCATCTACTACATAAAAAACTCAGCACCATACTCCCATAGAAAAACATTCTTGCAAATCTGATTTTTTTTGTGTGGTTTTTTTTTTTTTTTTCCCCAGGAACTATACATTGTAGCAATCAAACAATGTTTACTTTTCGTCTAAAGCACATACAGGCATTAAGACCACTTAATGGATGAGCATAAATAGCATTATTGCCATTATGAGACATGAGCATTCAATGTATACTGTCTCCTTGGTGATGCTACTGCCAGGTTATTTGTGCAGGAAGTAAGGGTGAAGTGGAAGCTATGAAAGTTAAGCACATCACTTTTGGTGATTTACATTGCCTGTCAAACAGAGAACAGCCACTGGCATCACAACTTGCAAAAGGTAAATAAATGTACACCCTCCCTACTGTTTCTATCAATGTATCAGCATCCAGGAATATATCACCAATAAGCTCCACTGGAACAGTGGAGGGACTGACTCCAAAAGGGAAAATGAACTAATATGCACAGGAGTAGGTATTGTATTAATTAATTCAGTATGCAACTATAAAAAGAAGCATGAAGCCTAATTCTCCAGCATCATTCACATACAGCTTGGACAAAATAAGCATGAGTGTGAGAAGCCACTTTCCTGACTTCGTCTTGGTATTAAATTTCCCAGCTGATTTGTCATGCAATATCTGTATATGCAAGCAATTAGAAGGTCAGAAATAAAATTAAGTGGGGTTAGAAACAATAAAAAAAGAGTTATTTAACATCCAAATACAATTAGGAAACCTTCTTATCAATTTCATAAATGACAAACTCTTTTTCTTTAACTGCCACGTCTACTCAACAACAACAAAAAAAAAAATTAATCCTGGTGTCATGTTAGGAAGAGAAAAATCGTAAAGGAAATCCAGACATGGAATTCCCTCGTACATCATCACCAGCTGAGGCCAATGGAGAACCATCCTTATTCACTTTAGCTTTCATTTAGATGACTCAAACATGACTCACACCTCTGAGACATAGGATACATTTGGCAGTAAATATTTGATAATGGCAACATACGTCCTTTTTCCTTCCCCTGGCATTTGTAAGAGAGCAAATACTAAACTGCATCATTAAAACTATATCGGAGTTTCAACACATATTTTGTATACACAGTGCTAGAGATTAAAGACTTGCACAAGAAATAGTCTTGAATTCTAAGTTGTACTTGCAAATTTTAAACACACATTTCTCACATTCCAGACTTTATTACCCAGTCTCTGAGATATTGTGGAAAAAAAAAACCACCCCCCACCCCCATTTTTTTTTTCTTTTTTTTTTTTCCCCCCTCCAGTTGAAGCTGAGCCTCTGTATGCTAAGAATCCTCAAAGCAAGTTTGTTTCTAATGCAGTTTTTATTTCTGGTCTTGCTGCAGTGCAAAATGGTTTTGCATTGTACTGTAGAGTTAGGATGGAGGAGGGGAAAAAAAATAATGAAAATCAATAAACCCTCCCCAAATATCACAAACCACCAGAACTCTTGACCTGAAACAGCAGTTCAGTGAGGAGAAGTAGATTAGAGTAGAGATTGCTTGCTTTCCCACTAAACCAGATAAATTTATATGCCTTGCTAGACAGTCTCCTGGCTTCACTAGGAGCAGAGGAAAAACTTCACCTAAGCTTGCCGTGTGGTTAGGGCACCTTTTAGGCTATAGGATCTCTAGGTTCAAGCCCCATGAGGTTAGGGACAGCTAGAACAGGAGCCTTTGCTTCATGAATGTCACAATCCAAGGTTATTGCATAAAAAGCATCAAGTATTTCCTCCTGTGTGGCATTCTCAGAATATAGGTCCACGTTTGGACTCAAGCAAGGAGGAGGCTTGGAAAGGGAAGCCCTGAGAGATACAACCCTTTATCACTGCTGTTACATACTACATGGCCTTAGCCTGCTTCACTTCTGAACACACCAAATAACTTGCCAGAAGTTGTTTTGGGGTTTGGGTTTTTTAATTTTTATTTTTTATTCGTTTTTAATTAACAGAAAGAGATGGCTATTTTTGTCATCTGAAAGCCTCTCTCCATTACCTCATGATGAATCTATTTTCCTAATTTAGGTTCATGGTCTACTGGGCAATTCAATCAGCATAATCTTTGATCAGCTATAAGAATGACTGCTGTTAAATTTGCAATGTTTCCTTTGTACAAATGATAAGGGAAGCCAAAAAGATTAATCAGACATACCTAGCTTTGGCAAAAAGGCAACATCAGTTTCTAAATTATGTTAATTTGTTCAGGCTTTTTTTTCTTTCAAAGTTTGTTCCCTGAACTTTCTTACCGTCACGTCAGATTAGTAAGATTAGTGTGGGGGTGTCATTTATGATTTCTAAAGTTAAGGGATTGTTTATGCAGATATTTTATTTCCCATGTTATTCCATATTTTACTGTCACCCACATTCTGAAGAGATGTTCACCAAGCACCCTTGCTTGAAGAAATAAGCCCTGTGAATTTTAGGTTCCACATCCATGCAATCACCTCCCCACCTGCAACTGTGCGCTCCCTAACTGAATCCTGAATTAAGGCAATTGACTAGACTGAGGTGGTTTAATATGCATGCTTGCTCACTTTGGTTAAAGAATACAACCTAGGTGTTTGTCAGTCATGACTATTTTATAATCTTAATTGCATCAGTAATCACTTGAGATCAAAAATTTAATAGCTAAAACAATTATTGAAGATACAGTAACAAAAAACGTGGAGAATTTGCCAAACAATAGTTTTCTCTCATTTCACGCATTTTAATTTGAGGCTTCAGTGCCAAAACATATCAGAGGCACTGAGCCACATGCTTTATTTTCTCCTTATCATTGGGTTTACTCTGAATATTCATAGTTTTCAACAAGCTGAGATTAATCCACACCGTGCCATCCTGCATCATCGATCTCTCTCTGAAGTAAATGAAAACAGAACATCTAGCACTTCTCAGAATGTGGTCCTCTGGCATATAAATTTAATACTAAATCAAAAAATAATGTTGAAGACTATATTTTTACTGGGCAAAATTATATTTTTCTTTTTAAAATGAAATTTCTGTGAAGGTTATGGAATAAATCCTGAATAAGTTTCTTTTAAACAGTTTTATCTGGGACAGGTATTTTTTGTATAGGCTTAGCTCCAAATCAGAAAACCATAACACTGCAGTGCAGAGGGCAGACAAAGATCCAAACAAAAATTGTGTTTATGTTTTGCTAGTGCCCTGACAATAGCCCCACATGAGACTAGAATACAATTAGCCGCCCATGAATAAAAAAAATAACTGTTAAAACAACAAAACAAAAATTATATTCAACAGGAAAGAGCATAGTGTATATCCATCCTGACCGAAGGATTATTGTTTGTATATTTTAAAAAGTGGTCAGCATGAAGCTGTCTGAAAGTTTTTATAATATTCAGTGTTTTCAGAGGAAATCCTTTATGCCTTTCCTCAACCATCTAATAGGCTTAGGAAGGCTGAGAGCTGCTAGCTTGCTTCACTAATATCTTTGTCGCTGCTGAATTCTCCAGAAGCATCTAGTACTGCAGTTCATAAGTGTTGCAACAGATGAAAGAAATGAGAGTTGCAGGAAGTCACACAGGCAGTGTGAGAGATTAGTGAAGATTACAATTAAAATTGGTAAATGTAAGAAAGCATGAGATTATACCAGGTATAAAGGTCTGTACCGGTTCTCATTTGGATCATGTTCCTAAAGCTCTGGCTAGATAAAGGCCCACCACACACCCTTTATGGTGGTACTTCTGCCAATATTAACAGATACATAGATGGGACATTCTGGATTGAAAAGTGTGGTTTATATCACAGAATCACAGGATGGTCAGGGTTGGAAGGGACCTCTGGAGATCATCTAGTCCAACCCCCTGACCAGAGCAGGGTCACCTACAACAGGTTGCACAGGACAGCGTCCAGGAGGGTTTTGAATGTCTCCAGAGTGGGAGACTCCACAACCTCTCTGGGCAGCCTGTGCCGGTGCTCCACTACCCTCAAAGTAAAGAAGTTCCTTCTCACATTAAGATGGAATGTTATATGTTACTCATGCCTGAGCTATGAGGGAAAGAAAAAAATGCATGAAGAAAGAATTTTCTCCCACTATGCAAATTGAGGTGAAAAGCAAAAAATGTACTAAGAACACATTATTATATCACTTTAGCATTTAAGAGCTTATGTTTTTAGAACACTGGTTGCTAAACTGGAACCTTAAACCTCCACCTTAGGCACCTAGGCTCTGTGAATAAGTGATGTCCAGCTGGGATTTAAAGATAACTGGTAAGAAATACTGAAGAAAATAGTACATGAAAACCTACACCATCTTTGGGGTATATATGCTCTACTCAAGTGCAAAAAGATATCCTTGTCTTCCAGGATCCATTCTTTTCAAAAGGAGAATCTAGGTCTCTGAAAGAGAGATTAGCTGGTTTCTTCTCTTGACACCCCAACCAGAGAAAACAGTGATCTCAACCAGGCTATTAACTTCGTTTAGGAAGGAGGAGACACAAATTCAAGCCCTTTTCAGGCACCCACCTGTTGTAGGCAAGTTTTTTAGTACATGAGGAGAGATATCTTCTCTCTTCTTCCTGTTGAAGTTTACTGTTGTTCAGGAAGAAGAACAGAGACACATATTCATCAGATTATACATGGCCAAGGTCTCTAAAAGAAAATGCCAAACATAACTGGGAGTTTCACTCTCTAACCCATTGACCAGCAGAAGCATCTCAGAGAGGTGCAACTCCTAAGAAAAATCTACTATTTTAATTATTATTTTTAAGTGGTAATTTGAAAAGGTTTCTAAAAATTAAATCACTTTATGCAAACAGGTTTCTCTGCTGTAGCGTAGATGAAGAAATCAGTAGAAAACAGAACCTTAAGTTTGGGAACAGGTTAGGAAGATTTAGTCAGGAGAAGGACCCATGTCGATAAATAGGTAGACAGAATCATTAAATTAATAATTACTTAAATTAACAAACAGTACCAATGAATAACAAAATATACAGCCAGAAACAACTAAAAATATTTCAGAAAGCAGTTAATTACTTGTTAATGCATTAACTAATTAACATTAGTCAGCAGATAACCCAAACTGTTGATAAATTGGAAAAATAAATCAAAACATGTCAGGGTTTTTAATAAATGGACTCCTACTCTTCACTTCTAAAAACAAAACTCTGAGTAACTTGAGTCTGATTCAAGTTTTTATGACAGAGAAAGTTCTCGTCTCTGGAAAGAGCATCACCTGTATACTAACAAGAACAATCAATGGTAAGTGCATGGTACCAAATTCCCTACAACATAAATAAAGTCATTGGAGTGAGCCCCTCCTTGAGGGAACAGAAGTAGATAAATATTTGGGCAGTCGTACTGCTGAAAAATTTATAATTGAATGATAGTGAGAGTGGACTGACTACACCAGGCAGCAACAATTTGGTTTAGGTGGTGGTTTAGAGCCTATTGAGAAAATTTGGAAATTTAATTAAGAGATGAAAGTCTTTGGAAGAGCAGTCTTGTAACCACATTAAAAGAAAAATTAGCGTTATTGTCAATTAAATGAGTCAGTTTAAAAGAAACTCCCTTCCCTCCCAATTCCATTCTCCTGTGACTAAATACTAAAAATACAATCCTTGTCTCCTTCTTTGTGGGTAAAGAAACATTTATCAGTTGTTCTAGCAACTTTAATTTAATACATTAAAAGTGTTCTATTTTGGTTGCATCACAAGCAAGATGGTAAGTTGGACTTAAAAAGCTACCAAAGACCAAAAAGAAGGTATTTATCTGGTTTCGCTCTTCGGTTTGGGCTTCACATATTAGTCTCCAGTCAAGTGACAGAATCTCATTTTAATGAAAGAGATGTTTTAGTGAAGATTTGCCCTAAGTCTTTGGCAGGCCAATAAATAGTAGAAATAATAATTGAAAAAAAATAATCTTAGAGTCTGCTTACATTTTTATGGGAGCCAAGACTTCCTTACAGGTCGACCACAGAAAAACATCCTTGCAATTTTATTCTTTATTGCTTTAGCATATAAGACACCCTTGGTTTAAAATTATAAAGAATTTTAAAGAATATATGACTACGTGCACACATGAATAAATGCTTCCTTTGAAGGTTGTGCTTCACAAAAAGTTGTGGCCTAATATAAAATATTAATATATGTAATATTGCCCATCCTTGTTGCCTAAGAGAAATACTATCACAGCAGTCAAAAACCAAAGTTCCTACAACAATCACTGAAAGCTGCTTATCAATTTATGTATCTCACAGGGCCCAAGTAATAGGATTCAGTACTCTGTATAAGTGGAACTATTAGTAAATCCAAAGGTGAAGCAATAAATTAGTACATTTAAGTAATATTTGCCCACCAGTAAATACCATTGCTACTTCACAAAAATGAATGCCAGTTGCTTTTCATTTCTTTTACCAATAATGATGCCAATGGTGAGAAACTCCTTATATTTAGCTTATATTAGTGTTAAACAAAAAGATTTGATTTATTTTATATGTTGTTTTTCCTGTTTCAGGTCAGAACTTTATCTAATCATGCTACATACTAAGCTAGATAATAACATCACAAGGAGAATTATTTTTTAATGATCATCTATTCCCTGCCATCTCAGGCTATGGAAAGAATCAACCTTGAATTAAACAAAGGAACAGGCAGGTGAGGGGAGCAAGAAGTGTCAGCAAAGTTTCTATGCATTAGGATTCCATGGCAACTACAGATAGCTTATACAACAAATTACTGTGCATGTTAAAGTTGGGTATTCCTGCATTAAACCCCCAAATTCTAGCACACAAATACAATAAGTGTGCAGTAGACATATCAGTAGCAACACAACATATTGTCATGCTCTCAGCACTGGGAAGGCACCTCAAGTGGCAGACATCCATGGGATTCAAGCGTGTTTCCTTTGGATACTGCCTTCGCGTACTTGGCAAGCAGGATCAGCAAACCTCAGATAAACTGCTATCCAAGGAGGAGAACCTTTATAGCTTTATCATGCCAATTCCATGGTTTGTTGTTTCTCATATTCTGCCACGCATATTTTCACTGAAGGTAGGAGCTTGTTCATAAAGACTCATCCCCAGATTTTGACAGTACAAAGCAGCTGTCCTTCCAACATGTGCACACACCATGGTTAAAGCCACAGGCACGTCTTTTGGTTTGAACAAAAGTCAAGCTAGCTGCTACATGCTGCAACCCAGAATTCCCATGCCTTTGTTGTCCATTATATGAAGACCCAACAATGCTAAGTTTCCTACACCCACATCACACCAGAATTTTATTCTGGCCTTTTATGATCCCATAGGGTTTTCAAAATAACATTAAAGATAACCTGCTAACTTGTCTGTAGCAAGATACTTTCAACAAATTCTCCAGACCCACTTTCAAGGAATGGGTGCCTTTTCTGGTGAGCCTAATGGAAACAATTTATGATGAGAATCGAGGATGTTAGTAAGATTAAAGTTGATTAGTTATCTTCACCCCATTCCACAAAGTTTTACAGTAAAGGCGAATTTTATGTACTGCTCTTGAATTTAACCGAGTTACAGTTTGCCAGATTGATTTGTACTCTGCAACAACTGTACACTGAATTAACTGGATCCTATGAGCTGTCGTATCTATAAAGGATAACTGGGTGCTGCCACTTCGTGACTTGTAATTCCTTCATATCTTGTGTTCTTTCTAGGATGAAGTAAACCGTTATTTCAACATTCTGCTTCAGGTCAGTAAGAGATTTGGCCTGTATTACATTAACTTATGTTGCCATACTTCTTATATGGCAACAATTTCTAAATAACTCTTCCAGTATCCAGTTATTTGACAGTCAGGAACACCTGGAGAAAGAGATGTTTGTATTTAGCAACCCATAACAAAACAGTTAATGCAAAATTTGTCTTTTATAAGTTTCTTTAGTTGCTTTTTGAATTAATGAAACTTTCAGCATCCATGGCAGTCAAGACAAGCTGTACCATGCAGTCCACAGGCCAACGTATTAATGGAAGTACAGGTATAACTGCTGCTGCTACTTGGGGAAAAAAAAAAGAAAAACAGAGCACAGTTGGATGACTACATGGCCTCCTCTTCCCCTTTTAGGCAATTTAATGCATATTTAGACACACAGAAGTCACTTTGAAATCTCCAGAATATAAAAACTATGTCTGTTTCATCGCTTTTTAACTGTAGTTATGACCTATTTAACAGTATATAAACATTTCTAGTTTAAACTGATGAAGTAGATACAGTTCTTGGCTACAGTCTACGGAACTGGAGTTTTAAGGTTCATCTTCATGGACTCCCTGATACTCAAAATGCTTTGAATGTTTCACACAGTTTTGTACACCAAGTACTTCAGAAAATCAAATTTAACATAAGCTGTGTTTATTTTTCATTCCTTTCTGTCCCAGTAATTTCTTGTAAATAGAATTCTCCCTTCCCAATATGCTTCCTCTCAGGAGAGTTATTGGTCATGCATATTAAAGGATAACAGATTCTTACTTTTCCTATTTTGTGCAATCACCTGAGAGCATCACTCCCAGCAGAAATCAAGCCTCAGGCTAAAGTTGTACTATTGAGCCAGTAAAAACTTAACAGTATTTGAATTGTAGTTGCTGGAAAACATCAGTGCTATTTCTTCTGAGATTTGTAATCTAATGAATGAAAGTAATCTTATCAGGCTGTAGCCACACATACAATTTACGTTCTGCAGAATGATAGCCCCTAATAGCAACGTCAGTAAAGCCAAACATGAATAAAAAAACCCTCCCCTCTACACTTTCCAGAAAGCAGACACTACACTGTCATCTAAACAGTAACTTTAAAACTAGAGACCAAAGGGATTATTTTGCAATTTTCCATCAAGCTAAACACTGTCTGTGCACACCATATGATTTTTCTTCATCAAGATTGGTGTTATTTTGCTGTACTTTCCAGTACTTTCCATTTTAACAGTAATTAATATCATTAGACCCCAGGAGCGAGGGCTCGGGAGTAGGAGTTTGTGGAGGTGGCAGAACTGTAGCTTTAGAAAACAAACTGAAACATTTCTAGTGAAAGATTTTGGCAGCAAAGATTAAGAAACCAGATTTGCTTTTGACAATATGTTGACCCCATTTTCCAACTAAAATTTGACTTTACATTAACCTCAAATGTTCCCCTCGGAAGGGAAAGACATCATTACTTTTCCATAGCAGAAAACAACAACAACAAAATTTGCGAAGTTACTCCTTTTAGGAACAAGGATGCCTTATTAAGGAGTGGGAAGGGGTGCAAAAATTGCTTGTTAGAATTTCTGTTACAGGTATTTTGCTTTACTTGGGTGATTATAAAGAATTACATTTTATGAACCTGTGTTTATAGGGGTTTCACAAAGGATCATAAATAAATTCTTATTGGCAGCCTAATTACACTCACTTGCAGCTTTTTACAGGGGCAACAACTAACTGGAAAAAGAAGATTTCTAGGTCCAGATAGTGTATCTGAACACCAGTACCCCTAGTAAATACTTTATTCCCTAGGGACCACTTCTATTTTAAAAGTAATAATAAAAGAATCTTCAGGCTTCTTTTGAGACTTTATTGCCACACATTCTGCTCCTTTCCAATCAATTCAGCACTAATTCTGCTGTTGTTAGTATTGCCTGTTTTCTGATACAGGAGCGTTAGGGTGGAGAAAAATCAAACAACCCCCAAACAAAAAAAAAAACCCAAATACCTTCTTGATATAAATGCTCATAGAAATGAACAAACAAAATCTGAAAATTCTCTTTTGATTGTGCAAGTGTGATCCTTGCAACTAACTCTATAGCTGCAGTGAAGCCTCTCTCGTTCGATATCTTTCACGTTTATTAAGTCTATGTCTGTAGACTATGCATAATTGCTGAGAGGTTAATAATGAGGATCTGTGACAAAAACAGTACACATGTAATTATTTTGTAAAATTTCACTTTTATGCTTCCTTAACTTTCACTTTTATGCTCCCTGCTAAACTTCATTTATATGCTTTTTCTTTTTGCATTTTTTCATCATATATACCTAGCGAACAAGAGAATCTTTCCTTTTACGTTATTAGTATGCCTACTTATATACTTCACAATCCAATGTTTGTAGTATTTGGTGCATTAAAAGAAAGCATTTTTCATAGTTTACAGTCCTTGAGTGTTGTTAAACACTCAGTGCTTTGCCCTATGGTTCAACATCTCTTCCTTTGTCATTGTGCCTTTGCTCTTTTCTCTCTTAGCCATTTTTCTGGGGCACTTAAAGGGAAAAGAGTTGCCAGTAATGGAAAAAAAACAAAGCAAAACAAAAAAACCAACTAACCAACCAAAAACAAAACCAGGACCACAGTTAAAAAAAAGAATTTCTCTAGGGCTTCACAAAGCAAGTGAAGTTTCAGTTACCAGCAAGTCACCAATTATCCTGTAAAACAAGGAGTAGAAGAAGTTTGACCTTTACTCTCCTTTGAGAAATCCCTGCAGAAAGTAATGACCTCTATGTTTAAGTCTTTGCTTTTTAACCATTTTATAGAATTTAAATAGATATTCAGCCACTTTGAGTTCTAGAGAATGATTAAGAGTCTTGGTGAGCCTTTAATAGAGTCTCAGATTGTTAGATTATAAATGTTCTGACTTTAATACATTTTTGTAGAACACATTTGATTTCATTAGTCTTGCATCAAAGCCTACCTCCCACCCCAATAGTCACAAATCAGGCTAAGCACTACAAAAATAAGACATTTTCTCAGAGACAAAAGACACTAAAGAAAAAGCAAATAGGTATTTTCAGTCAGCAGTATGTCTTCCTAACCAGCTGTGTGCGTGATATTGAAGAGAACTGGTAGCTTAAAAATGTTTTGTAAGTCTCGTCCTGAGGAACTATTTGTGATTTTAATTAGAAGTATTGCTAAGTTGAAGTTACACAGACGTATAATGAAACTAGACAACCAAAAACGTTAATTGTCCTGACAGTGCTTAAGGTAACATTATCTCTGCTAAGATTTTAGACTGCCAATGTATTGAAGAATTCAGGTACGTTAAAGTAACATCTTCACCCTACCCAGTAAGACGGTGAATTTTACAAGCGTTTGAATCATGTATTCTCAGCATGAAATTCCTTTTAACAAGCAGGCAGACATATGTACCAGTTTAAACCAACAGAAGGATATACTTCCCTGTTTCATGAGAAAGTTCAGCTGCTGACAGCCAAGGTGACAGAGATAAGGTCTTACTCAAATTTAAGACAGGGTCTTTCCCACTTCCTCCCCCTCACTGCAGGCTCTTCCTAACTACAGGCTGGAAATGCAAGCAACCTCTACCAACCAAGCAGCACCTTGATAGTAAGTTTGTGTCGAGTTGCAATCGCATTCAGTGGATACAGAAGAAAATGAGACATGCCATTAATTTGTCTAAAGGAGATAAAGACAAATGTGAGCCCCAGCTAGCTGATATTCCCACTCTGCTAGACAGCGTTATTGATTCTTGGGGGCACAGCAGGGTGATGTCAAGTCAGAAGGAAATGAGTAGCATGCTGGTTTTGCACTAGGAACGTGGACTGGTACCTCTTGATAGCTCTAAATGGTTTAAACAGGCAAATTACACAGGTAGAATTTTGTGATACTCTGAATGTGAGAACTATATTTACGACACATAAGAGCGATTTCCTCCTATACTCCCCACATAGAATCAGAATCACAGAATGGTTAGGGTTGGAAGGGACCTCTGGAGATCATCTAGTCCAACCCCTCTGCCAGAGCAGGGTCACCTACAACAGGTTGCACAGGACAGCGTCCAGGCGGGATTTGAATGTCTCCAGAGTGGGAGGCTCCACAACCTCTGTGGGCAGCCTGTTCCAGTGCTCCACTACCCTCAA
>NW_009646937.1:95252-133028 GCF_000708025.1 Charadrius vociferus | reverse complement strand
GCTGTGTGGCCTTCCCAGCAGATATCAGGGTAGTTGAAGTCCCCCATGAGAATCAAGGCCTGTGATTGTGAGGCGATTCTCACCTGTCTGTAGAAGGCCTCATCAACTTCCCCATCCTGATCAGGTGGCCTGTAACAGACACCCACAACTGTGTCTCTCATATGTTCCTCATATGTATCTTCCCGCCTTTTGCTTGCTTATCTCATTAAAAAGCCTTCTGTTGAAGTCCTACCTGGAAGTTTCTACAATCCAAAGCTACATGATATTCCATGATATTACCCCCCCCCCCCCTTTTTTTTTTTTGTTGCCATCCATAGATCCCAGACTCCTGGGCCAAAACAATTATTGTACCAAATGATGCTCAATACAGTACTCATGTCCTCAAGATGTTGTTCTGACAGTACCTCAGTAACAACTCTGCTTACCATATTACTTACTGTGTATATACATTAGTTTCTTGAAGGCACGCATTCTGATATGCCTAAACCCTCTTTCCCACCTCCTGCTGTGCTTGCCATAACTGAAGTCACAACTTCAGCTATCTCTAGTTTTTCTTAATCCCAATTTTGTTTCATAGTGCCAGACAGACAATGAGACAAACTAAACAGGCCACTTCTATCCAGAGGGATTTGAGATAATGAAAGCTTGAAGAGAGTCTTTGCCAAATCTTTCTTCTTCAGGATTTTCCCCTCTATGACAGAGTTTGTAACACTTGCATGGTAGATGAGCTATGGGCTATAGTACAGACAGGAGACAGCATGGAAATGTTATCTAGTAAAGCTGGTAACTGCAGAAATTGCCCTGTCAACCAGAGAGTGAGGGAGGTGTGGGGGGTACTGGAGGCTCTACTTTGAGCACCTCAGTGTTGCTGCAATCATTATCATGAAGATTTATTTGAACCTGGTGCCAAGGCTGCAAATGCACCAACAAGGCCTCCACCGTCCCAGTTTCACCCAGGACCTACACCCACTGGGTCTCAGTTCCCAGTTCTTGCCTGACAAGAAACCACAGCGGAAAGTCATGATAGATGACTGATCAGTTATACACACCACACTTCCTAGAAGGTATCAATCAAGAAAAAAAAGCAAATTCCACCACAAATTGTACTCAAGAGTAATAACACTGAAATTATTTTCCCAGAAAGTTGAGTTTTAGGAAGAGAGCAAAACAACTTTGTGTCCTCAAGGTGACAGCTTTTCTTCAAAATGTGTTTGAACTGCAGTGGCCTCTAGAGTACGACTCAAATCATATTAAATTTGGAGCATACAACTATAAAGAGACGGTTCTGTGACACAAAGTTTGTGACCTCAGGATAAGAGAAGCGAACATATTCAGCAAAGCTAAGGTAGAAGAAAGGTGTCAAGGATAGAAGAAAGGTGGGTACAAACAGGGCAATAAGCAATTCTCACAGCATACGCCTGCTTTTCTGCTGGTACATAACATAATTACATCAAAGGTACTTTTAAAGTGGAAAAGAAAAGAAAGACTCCTTTGAAGCTTTCCTCCTAAGCCTTCTTTCAGTCCTGCTGCAGCCTTCCTTTCTCTCCAAAGGAGTTTTCCTTAAGGGGTTTGGCTAAACAATGAAAACACTTTGGTGCAGTTTATTCTGACTGCTGGAGTTTTTAGATTTTAGGTAACTGCAAAGAAGAGCCTAGTAGGATTCTGAAGAGCTGCTAAGCCTCTAACTGCAACCTCAAGTGTCTAAGTCCTTTAAACTCAGGTCCAGCATCAGAGGCTCTTAAGCTTGAGTAGGACAAAGTCACCTAAAGTGATATTCAGCATGTCAAATGACTGGATGGCTTTTCAACGATAACAATCAACCACAGATTCTACTGTTTTCATTTTCTTAGCTCAATATTTGTCCTTACTTTTCTCTAGCTCTATGAAATCTATCTATAAAATGAGAATTATTTGCACCTGTAAAAAAAACTAACCCTAAAGCAATATATTTGTTGGCCATATTTGACAATATTGTTAAATTTCAGCTTTCTTGAAGATGGCTTTGAGACTAACTTATGACATCAGCAAAAGACAAGTTAATAAGTGCTCAAGATATACTACTGAGCTATTTATTAAAGCAATACAAATAGGAGATTAATTTAAATTGTTTCATAGAATAATTTAGGTCTGAAAGACCTTTAAGATCATTGAGTCCAATCATTAACCGAGCTCTGCCAAGTCCACCACTAAACCATGTCCCTAAGCACCATATCCACACATCTCTTAAATACCTCCAGGGATGGTTACTCAACCACTTCCCTGGGCAGACTGTTCCAATGCTTGACAACCCTTTTGGTAAAGAAATTTTTCCTAATATCCAATCTAAACTTCCCCTGGTACAACTTGAGGCTGTTTCCTCTTTTCTTAACGCTTGTTGCTTGGGAGAAGAGACTAACCCCCACCTCACTACAAGCTCCTTTCAGGCAGTTGTAGAGAGCACTAAGGTCTCCCCTCAGCCTCCTTTTCTCCAGGTTAAACAACCCCAGTTCCCTCAGACGCTCCTCCTAAGACTTGTGCTCTAAATCCTTCACCAGCTGTGTTGCTCTTCTCTGGACACGCTCCAGCATCTCAATGTCTTTCTTGTAGTGAGGGGCCCAAAACCGAACACAGTATTTGAGATGGGGCCTCACCTGTGCCAAGTACAGGAGGACCGTTACCTCTGCTCCTGCTGACTATTTCTGATACAAGCCAGGATGTTATTGGCCTTCTTGGTCACCTGGGCACACTGCTAGCTCACATTCCACTGGCTGTTGGCCAACACGCCCAGATTCTTTTCCGCCAGGCAGCTTTCCAGCCACTCTTCTTCAAGCCTGTAGCGTTGCATGGGATTGTTGTGACCCAAGTGCAGGACCCAGCACTTTGCCTTCTTGAATTTGTAGTGCAACATTATAGATTGCTATAGACTAAAGCTTCAGGTAAATGGATTATAATTAAAATTTCTCTTTTGTAGTCAGGTTTTAAAGAGAGAAGACATCATCACTTTAACTGAAAAACAAATCTTGAAGTTTGCCAATTTTGAAAGTAGTTAGAACAATCACAAGCAAGGGTCCTGACAGTGTAAAGACTGACAGAGGAGGCAAGTCTGAAATCACTTTCTGCAGCTGAGATTATTTATTCAGCTTCTTTTTTTTAAAAGTTATCCAGAGTCTGAAACATGTCTATCTCCTCCTCCCTCACCCCCCAAATATGTAGTTTTCATACCCACAGACTGAAAATAACATGCCACTTCTATATTGTTTTCTGCTTTTATAAGCAATGAGTTCAACCAACCACCATTAAAGGAAGTCAGTCTACAATCTTGCATATATCTCTGTTTTCTGGTTAGTTTAGCCATTTTTGCAGTTGTGGTTTAACCCTAGTAAACAGCTAAACCTGACACAGCTGCTTGCTCAGTCCTCCTGCCCCCAGTGGGATGGCGGGGGAGAACCAGAGTAAAAGTGAGAAAACTCGTGGGTTGAGATAAAGACAGTTTAATAGGTAAAACAGAAGCTGTGCAAAAAAGCAAAGCAAAACAAGGAATTCATTCACTAGGTCCCATCAGCATGCAGGCATTTAGCCATTCCCAGGAAAGCAGGGCTCCATCACACATAATCCTTATTTGGGAAGACAAACGCTGTCATTAGATCAAAAGAACCACCTTGCCTTTTTGACACACCAAACAGTTCCCTTTATTATTTACATAACTTAAACTGCACAGGCCATAGGATATTAGCTGTATGTTGCATCTTCTAAATTACAGGTAAAGACCCAGATCAGCTTCCTGCCCGTCAGGTACATCAGTTTTGGCTGGCAATGACCTTTTATCCAGCTATCACCATTAAAGGTCATTATATCCTGCCACTTTCAGGGAGCACCCCAGCATCACAGCTTAAACAGCATGACACAGGGGGCTTTCAACCATGGGTACATCTACTGGGCTGTGCTTTGCTCACCTTACCATCCATGGCCTCTGATTCTACTTAAAAGTCCCACAAGTCTGAAACAAGTTTCAGGTTACTATGAAGGGCTAGTCTGGGGCAGCAACATGTCCAGGCAGTAGTGTGTGAAACTGAGTAGCCATACAGACTTAAATGAACTTGCTATTTCTGTTTTGGTGAATTCATTCTTTCATTAAAATAGTCATCCAATGTGAGTAAGCAAGAAAACCAACCAAAAAAAAACCCTAAACCCAAAGAAATCTTTCACAGTCAACATAACTTAGCTTCTCTGTCCCGCACATCGAGAAGGACTACACCAGCGTGACTTCGAGCCAGGAAAACACAGAGGCTGTCAATGTCATCAAAAATTGTACAACAGGTTTAGAAAGCTCTTTGTTCCCAGAGGGCACTTCGTCACTCACCCACAGCTGTTCAAGGCTCTCTGCACCATACCCTGCAGAGCTGTGGACCAGCTCAGCCATGCTAGCAGAAAAGGACAGTCAACACCCACAGCATTTCTGCACTGCCCAGTTTGTGTCAGATCTTTTCATTTATCACAGTTAAACTATAGCAATAATACCTCGTCTCTGCAAAAGACAGACCATATATCTTCTTCACATCTGCAGCTGGTGGTCACATCCAGAGGCATCCGATGTGCCCAGTAACAGGTATATGTCAATAATTCCACCAGCAGAAGCTGTACTCTGATTTGAGGAACCTCTGAGAATACCAATATCTGAAGTAATCACAAAGGGCCCTAGGCCACAGCTGGCATACTGTGTTTAATATGTCTCCTCTCCCAGATAAGCAGGAAATTACAAATAATACCCTCCTTAGGTTACTCAACACTCTAGAATGCCGTAACTCCTGGCACTTTTTCCACTGCTTGCCCCTCAGAAGTAAGCAGAATCAGTTCAGACACCTCCTCTCTCCTGAATGGAAGACCAAAATCTGAATTCAACATCTGGCAACCATTCCTTATGCTTCCCTATGACCTTCCTAAGTCAACTCTCCTGCCCACAAAAATTCCCCTTTCATGACTCCTCCACAACTGCTCCTCACCAGGTACCAGAACCTCTCCTTTTACAGCAGCTGCTTCCAGGGGGCTCTTCATCACAGCAGGATATCATTAAGCTCTTCATTAACCCCAGCCAGGTTGCTGCTATCCTACCCTTCATCTTAAAGAAAGAGCCCAATGGCTTAGGAATACAATATATTACTTTTTGCAAATCTTGCATTATCAAACTAAATATTTCATATGTTCATACACGCTATTAACAATAAAAAAAAAGGTTAATTTAACATTACACCGGAGTGATTTAATGTTTCACCAGAGTGAAAGTAAATAGTACTGATTTATTTCTTTTTCCTGGATAAACACTTCGTGAACCTACAAAATAATTCTTGCAATTGCTTGAGGATTAAACTTTGTTTCCATTTTCTTAGAGGAGGGGCAGCCAGATAACATATGAAATGTAAACAGATTTTATACTCTTAACGGCCACTTAAGGGATTTAGGTATTTATATGTAGTTAAAGAGAACGTTTATCTGATGGGAAGAACTGCAGAATTTTTTAACGACATATTTAAAATTATTTGCAAGGACATGACAGGAAAAGATGTGAGTTGTGTAGTACAACTTTAAACAAACAACAATCTTGCCCTGATTGTGAATGACAACGCACTAGTTACATCAAAAGCAATTTGGCTTCTAGAAATTCAGTTTCACACCCTTGAAACTTTCGCTCTCAATTTTCAAGTTGCTGCCATAAATACATAAAGTTTTGATGACAGATTATCCCATTACAATTTGTAAAAGTACAAATATAAGAAAAATCAGAATATTAAGCTAGGTTTTTCTGTAAGTCAGTTGCTTTACTATGCCCTAATATTTATATTTCTTTTCACATAACCACCTCAGAGAAATGAACTGATACACTGCTAACCTTTTGTCACTTCTGAAATAACATTCTGGAAGTAATTAGAAACCTTTGTGATCCATCTTTCTTCAGCTTCCCTCTTTGCATGTACACATCTTTTTTCTTTCCCTGGAGCAGTCTAAACGGACATGGAATCATGAAACATACAGAGACAATAGTTGTTCATAAATATTTATAAGCTAATGAATTCCAGATACTTCATGATTATTCATCAACAAATCATACACTGAAGCGAAATGAATTATTCACAAAGTTAGTTTATGGCTTCAGCATCTTGAATTAATTATTACAGGTTTGATTCCTTTTGAGTCACTCTGGATAGCATCCGTCCTGATTAACGTGGCTAGAATGCACTGTTAGACAAATCACAGAGTTGTGGAGAGCAAGAAGCGGAAAGAATAATTTTCACTTGTTTATATTATCTTTAATCACTTACATTTCACTAGTTATAAACTGAAAATTCATCTATATGACAATGGTATAAACCATTTTCCATTGTTAAATTGAAATAGGTAAAAAATATTGCAGGCAATTATAGTAATATAGTTGTTATTTCTGCCTTCCTCTCTTTCTTAAAGGAAGATTAAACTGATGTTTTGGGATTTTTTTTACAAACATCTAAGTAAAAAATACTGATGCCTAAAAATAGCTTTATTTTTCTTTCTGGAAAGTACAGCTCACCAGGGAATGTCTTGTGTTTACATGGAATATAAAGTTTTTTTCTGCTTACATTAAAATTCTTTGGATTTTTTTTTTTTTTCCAAAACCTGTCAGTCGTAATTTACTTCCTACATAGTTATGGAAAAGCAGGTGTATTGAAAAAGGAAATAGAATCCCATGTACACTATAAATACCTACACAAAACAGTGTGACCTGAGGAAAAAAAGGAATGCTTCAAGTTGCTACGTCACTTTCCCTGTTTTAAATATGAAATAAATATATTTCCTTATAAGACTTTGAGAACAGTGGTGAAAGATATATACCATAAATTGTGAATCCATTTCACCTGTTTTCTATTACTAGCAATGTTATCTTCAGTACAATGGTATGTCACTTCCACACATGGCCTTTCACTGTATCCCTGTTTTCACTTATTTACCATATTTATGAATACTGAACTGGGACTGGCTAAAATCCTCTTCTATGACCCAAAATATCTTCAGATTAAAATTTCCTAGAAATTATTCTTTTTGCTGGACAAAGTGTCATTTTTTTTCCTGACTATACTATGCCATTTGATTCGATTTCTAATAATTTTTCCTTGTAATCTTAAAGGACACTAGCAAAATATTCTCTTCAGTCTCCTTCAGGAGCTACCACTATCTTTTCTGGACACTGCTTGAAAGTCTTTTATGGTCCACATTTAAAGCAATGGCTGGCTAGGATCCTTCCTTGGTTAGGGAAGACACTTAGTTTTATAAATCCTAAGGCACTCAAAGCCTTTCAAGGCAGAAGTGGGAAAGGCCAGTCATGTCACTGCATACAAAGTGCCAAGAAATCCATGTGCTGTCATTGTTGCTTCGTCTTGACTGCTTATAGAAGAAAAGCTGAGTGTGAACCACCACTGAGTGCACGCTGGTTTCCATTGGAAGGAAAACCAGAATGGACAGGAAAATACAAGAGGGCACATCCTAGACGTGGCAATGTCAGGGGATCAGGACTCCACTGTGCATCGTGGAAGGCACCGCTCCACTGTGGAGACACAGCCACTCCTGTGTTTCTTACAGGAACAACTCTTATATTTTTAAGATTAGAAATATGTATCAGAGCCTTCCAGAGACTGGATAAAACACATTTTGGTATGGATTTTTCATAAAATTTAAAATAAAAGCCTATGTAAAATTTACTATGTAATATAGAAATAATAGCTATATTCGCTCTCACATAAATGACAAAGTTACATAAATACTTGCAAGATTACTACAACCAGAAGATTGTCATTAATAGCCACTAAATGTCAACAGCACGAGATAGCAGGGGCTTAGGCATGCAATATGTTTTGATTATTGAAGCAGACCTGGTCAGCGTTCACACAGACATGCCCAGCCTACAGCAAAAGTGAGGTAATTTGATTTGTTATAAATACCTTTCACTAAAGGGTAAACTAAGCAAAATTGCTTTGCTGTGGATTAATCTTTCTTGTTTACTGTCCCACAACCTGGTTTTCTATTACTCAGGCTTTGAAAATATCCACAAGTCGTGCCTCTGTCATGCATTCAAAACTCCAACTGTTCTTGCCTCCGTTATAAAGCCTTTTAACCTTAACCTTTTCCTCTGGCATCTTTTATGATTACTGAAATTTTAAAGAAAATGTGTGTGAAACTCATGTACAGGAAAATATGAGTTTCTAACCAGACAAATTAGGAGTGTTGCTATAGGGCTTACAAATTAGCAAACACACAAAGAGGCAGGTGTCACAGATGATGCAAATCCTAAAATTAAGAATTCTGTGTGTTACCTAGATCAATTTTTGTCACCTTATGCAATCACATGTACACAAAAATCAACAAAAGATGAGTTAACAGAGAGCACAATTCCATCTTAAATACCAAGTAATCACAGTAGTAATAAGTAGATACATATGTAAAAAAATACCCTTGCATTCTATTATCTTCATCAACACATTTGCAACTTGATATTTTTATCAACTTTTATCTTTTTATTCCACAGGTATTTTATTCATAAGCTCTTCACTACTCTAAGAATTCCACATTGCTGTTTATTTAAATGAGACGGTTTTAGGGGGGGAATAAGAGGTTGTTCCTTGGACCATTTTAGCATTTTTGCAGGACAGTGATACCTTAATAATCCCAAAGTAGGAGAGAGAAAAATTCTTCCATACTCAAGGCAGAATACTATCCCTTTGAGGCAAGGATGAGAATCTCTATGTCTCACAAAAAAAGAGGGTTGTGAGTCATTGGCAACCTATCAGAAATGTATCCCACCCAGCATGCTGCAAATAGACGAGATCAGGAGACTAGGTAGAGATCCCAAAGAAGCATCTGCATTTCATGTTTTCTGCAGCAATGCTTTAACACCAATAATCATACAATTCTGTGACAATCTGACTCTGTGACAGATGTAGATAAAACAGATAGATGGTGAATCGTGCACTTTTGACATAAGGAAAAATACATACAGAATTAACACACAGGTTAACCAGATATCAGATGTTATGCATATGTTAAAAAGGATGCCTTAATTTGCTTGAAATCTGAAGTCTTGAGGTTTTCAAGTGTTTGTAACTCACTTACAGCTCAGTTTCTTACATATGCAAGTTCTATTAAGAAATACTTGCTTTATTTTTCTGCTTACAATTCCTAGTTGTAAACCAGAATCCCCTTAATTAGATACTGTGCATAGAAATAAAAAACAACCCCTGCCCCAAAGATCTTACAGGCCAACCATAAGAGAAAACAGATGGGCAGAGACAGATGGGGGAACAGAAGGAAATAATGAGACTTCTATGATGGATATAAGAAATGTAATGAGGCTGATCGTTTACCCACGCATGGTAAAGTTTGCCATGAATATGATGCTACAGAGACATTTTATAGAACTTAGTACATTATAGCTCTTTTCTCTCTCCTGCTGTAAGAAGGGCACTCCTGCCACACAAAATAGCACAGTCCAGGAGTAGTTACTTGCTCAGTAATTGCTTATTCACGTATATTTTGCATAAGTGTCTCTTGGAAATTAGCCAACTTTTGAGCCCTTTCACAGTGGGAGATAAGGCAGAGGTAGTGTTTAAAGCTTTTCCTACTATTCTGTTTTGCTAATGAGGCATCTTCAGTTTGATAACACTCTGAGGACCATGCTTCCTAACAAGGGAACAAGAGATAATAAAAAAATATTATTTTAATACTGAATTATTATTAGTTCATAAGTAATTGTCTTCCTCCTTTCCCCCCCTCAATGCTACTTTTGTAACAGGAGGTTGAAATTAACTCCTGACTGAAATACATTTGTAGGTCTTCAAATGAAATACATTTGTAGGTCTTCACTTATTTTTAATTATATTTGTGAAATGTTGCTTTACCGGAAACTGAGAATCTAATGAATTTGTAGTGTATTAAAGAAAATACATAAGGGATGATTATGTCACCTTTGGTTTTGTGTATGAATCAAACTTAAGTTCCACAACAGGAACAATGATTAACTTAAACAAGCCAACATATATTTGTCTTGTTTGTTTCATACTACATGCACAGGACATCTGCTCATGTAGAAAACAGACTGCGTGGTTTTGTAAGGTTAAAAAATATACCACAAAATAGCCAAATCATTATATTGTGTTTTACTGTTAAGCAGGAATAAATTTTTCTTGTCAAACACAGATATACGGGCCTGTAGTATGAATATGTTGAATAAAGTAAACGGTTAGCATACATTCTCTCTAGAATTCAGATGAGATGTTATGCCACTTTGAACTTAAAACGCATGTAAAACTCTCCTTGCTCCCCAGAAATGCTCAAACCAACACAAATACATCAATTGATCATAAAGGACATTGATCATTCTTCTGTTGAACAGAGGCATTCTGCATTAAACTACTTTGCAATTGTGTTATAGCTGTTGTTATTTGAAGAATGATAAAATTTGTCTGATCCTCCAATTCTGATACGGATCAATTCACATTTAAAGCAGAACTGTATTAATTATGTTAAATTATGATTGAAATGTAAGTTAGGACTGATGGAAATTATGTATCTGCACATATGCTGTTACGGGAGGCAATGTTAAATCACTGCAGAGCAAAACTTGACTGTAGATAAAAAGTTAAAAAGAGTAATACACTGGAAAGAAAACAAGAAATCTTCAGTTAGAAGATCAGATCATGTAAATTCATAACAGTTTTTGATGGTCAGCAACCACCAGTTCACACGCAAGGGTGCTCTGGGGTAATGACACTATCAATCTTTACATTAAAGATCTGTGATGTCCAATCTCCCAGTCACCACAAAAGCACTAAGAATTCTTCATGTAAGTTCCAGGTACCAGTGATTTTCTCTTTTCATACACAAAAACCTAGTTTTGCTTCTCTTCTTTTGCTAGTAGAAGTTAGGAAAATGGATTGATTCACAACTGGCCCCACTGAATTGAAGGCAAAGCTACTACTGACTTCAGTGCGAAGGAGTTTCACTTTAAAATGTATTTTCTTCTTTTTTTTTTTTCTGCCTCACAGAAGTGGTGCCAAGTGGCTGAGAGTGAAAATAATGCATGCATTTCATGTGAAGGAACCAGAGCTAACTTGGTGTAAACAACATAGTATCTTAACTGTAATTACGACTGGAGAAAATATTTCTCTTGAACTACATACTAAAGCCACATTCATTTTTTCTCCAGCTTCAGTTATAATTTAAGATTTGAACTACATTGGTACATTAAAGGTTTCTGACAGTTATTATAAAAACCAGTGTTCCCTTGGAATAGCCATAAATTATAGCCCAGCCAAATTTCTAGTGCCTATTATTATTTCTTTCAACAATTTCCCCTCTTCTTTTTCTTTGATATTTTTCCCTCTTTTCTTATCTTATATGATGGTAAACAACCTTATCTGGCCTGGACAAATTCCCTTTTTCTGTGATATTCCTCTCTGCACTGAAATGCCAGCCTAGTCTGCAAGCTTAGTCTGCAAGCAACTTTATACATGTTGGCAAGGACAACTGCATCAGGCAAGATAACTAAGAATCTGATGATTTCAACCTCACTGCAGGCTACTTTGTCCAGATTCAAACAGCATTTATATTTATTCTTTTACCATTTCTGTTGTTCTACACAGTTTTGCTTGCCACCTCTTAACCCATCCTTCTCACTGTCAGAGAGAGAATCACCGCACAGTACTGCACAGATCTCTTCCTCTGGTAAAAGTTTGGAAAGGGAGTTATAGATAAGCTCTGTGTGGGTTGCCTTCTGGATAGTGAAAAAACATGTTATTTCCACTGAATCAACAAATAACCACAGGAAAGAAAAATGGGTCAGAATTTAGACCTCAATAATATTGCCACTTTGCTAAGTCACAGCAAATTTTACGTCATTGTAGGTAAGAAACTATTCTGAGAAGAAACTGGTGATGCAAAATTAGGCATTTCTTCAATGTAATTAATACACAAAATGCACACAAATTCTGTTTCCTTGCAAAGAGGTGGAACCAATCTACACAAAGGCTCTTTGCTTTCTCAGACACATTTTTCCATCACACTTGCTACTTCCCCTGATGCTGCCAAATGTGTCAGATGTGTCTGTCTTTTGAATGTCTCACACAAATGTAAAATGCTTAGCAAACAGAATTCTTTTTGTACTTCAGGCCTTGACCTTGATACTTAGGAAACTGCCGTAACTCCAAACTCTCCATCTGGGATACCTAGCCTCAAAAAAACACATCTAAGGACTCTCAATTTTGTTTAGCAGCTTTTAGCAAAATAAGGAGCTTTGGAAGATGAAATGGCAGGCAAAAGGGAGAGCCTTTGCACAGTTTCTGTAATGACAACCTCTGAGACTGAATACTGCAATACAAAATGGACAATACAGTAACACATTTTTATTAACGCCACACTTCACTTCTTGATTCATGTCACAACTACATAGTGTACAACGCAATACAGTCCAATGCAGCATAAAGTATCCACAAATTCTGAAATATTCTACTCTCACAAGATACATAATATCCAGGTTCCTTGCATTTTACAAGTGTTCAAATCAGTAATATCCGGCAATACCTAAACAGAACCCTAAATTTATTACTAGTGTGATTTTCAGGGATGACTTGAGCTCTGATTTCCAGTAAGGAATGGCAGAAATATATTCTTAAATTATTTAATGCTTTCAAACAGCCTATTGTTCTACATGTCCTTCTAGACATTTGAAAGGCTACAAGATTTTAATAATTGAATTTTAGAGAGATTGATTTTATATCAGAATGTAATATGCAATATTTAGAACCAGTTCCATTTATCTTCTGATTTTATAGGTACTATGCAGCTGTTCTATGTAGGGCACAAATGGCTTCAAATGCTTCATGAAATCTAATAAAAATTGAGCTGTTTCAAAGGAGAAGCAGATCTTACAAATGTGTCATGTAGCTAACCTTAAGTCTCTAAATATTTCACATTCTGAATTGTTTGCTTCTAAGAACCTAAAAGAGAACATAATGCCAGCAAGGTTTGCATCCACAAGACAAGCCATAAAATTAGGCTATTGTGAAAAAGAAAGAAGCTGTTACTGATAGTCGTCAGTGTTATAAGGCAGATAGTGAGCATCGTAAAGGCTATAAAACTCACTTTCAGCCATCAAATCAGTATCATACATTTTAGGAAGCCAATTCAGAGTCTTCTAATTCAGAGTGAAATGATAGATTTTAGAAAGACAGATGTACGCATGAGTAATCACCAACGGTTGTGAACACAACTGTACTTGTCTGTAGGCTGGACAAATCAGCACAAGCTTGTACTGAAGTCTCATTATCTGACTGGGATTGTGAAAGTCCATCAGCTGTAAGGTTTGGTCTCTTTCTCACAGTGTTTGAAGGAATTCAGGCATTCAGAAGAAACACTGCAATTGCCGTGTCGGCAATAAAGCAGATGGGCAGCAAGACAGCATTCCCAAGAACACTACGTACCAGGGTACCTGGACAACATACCTACTTCAATCTGGGGCTTTCTGAATAGGGCCTCTCATCTGCTTTATTAACATGAGAATGGTGACTGGTGTGTACAATAAAAATGTCCAAACTCAGTTAAAGTCCATTGTTTACGTAAGTGTATTTTTCTCCATGTTTGTCATGTGGCAAGAAGTCCTAATGAAGAGCTAATCTGTCAGAGAGCAATAGCTGTTAAAAAGGACTAGGAAGACAATTAAAAGGGACAGAAGTATCAAGTAAACATGGTGCTGAGAGGTAGTGTTGGCAGATATATGGGTGAAGAGATAAAGAGACTGGTGCTACAGAAAAAAAATGCATTAGAACTAGCAGAAGCTGGTACTTCTTAGGCACAAGAGTGGCTCCTCTTGTTTTATTTGTTTTATTATACCAGCATTTTATTAGTTAACTCTAGGTTTTCCTTCCTATTGTCTTTTCACCTCTTCGTTATGGTTTCCCCTGTGCATATCTCCCACTTAATTTTCAGTCTTCATTTACTTAACTCCCTTCCAACCACCCATTTTCCCTTTCCTCTTACCTCTTGTCCAGGAATGATGTACTATGTTTTCCAAACGTCAGAACATTTACTTAGAGTCGTACATTTGGTTTTAATAGTTCCACTTAAAAGCATTTAAGTTGAAAATGTTTCCTTGAACAATGTTGTAGACATTTTCATAAAGAGTCAGTGTTTTGAACGTACAGAAATTAATACTGTGTCTGGAAGTATGCTTGACGTGAAAAGGGAATGACATACTGTGATGGGAATATGTTATGTATTCAAAGATCAATGTCATAATATATTAGTGAAATGAGAGGGGCTGATTCTAACACTGACAATTACAGTCCTCCCGTTTTATAATATTTTCCGAAGCCGTCAAACAGCACCATGGACAGTAACCAATGCGCCTCTGAAACACGCAGCGCTGCAGTGCGCCAAGACTCACATGTTGCCATGTTTCATCACTTCAAGCTCTTGATAGAAGACTGGATGGCATTTCACTTCTATCATGGTCTATCTCCTAGTGTTTAAAATGCTGCGTGAAACATTTGATTTGCACCACAGAAGTATTTCAAATTTACGCTTGGTTCAGGTTTACCTTCTGCTTGTAAAAATTCAGTATTTTATTACTTTTTTTCCTTCTCATGCTAACTCTTGAAGTTCTTTTTAAAATCTATCTAGTTATCTTCAGCTCATATTAAGCTCCTATCCCCTGGTGAATCTCAGATTTCATTAGGAAAAGTCACACTGGGAAGCAGAGAAAATGTTCCTCTGTAAGAATTACATTGCTTCACAGAAACCTGAACTTTCCTAACAGTTTTCAATTAGATAAAAAGGGTTTCTTAAAACACCATCCTCTCAGATCTTGACCAGTAACTCAATTGTGAAACAAGGCTTGAGAATATATTTTTGAAGAAAGTTAAGGACATGGATGGAATTTGTTTAAAATGTGTGGATAGAGGAATTTTACGTGTAATGCTCAAAATGCCATTAAGATGTTCAAGTCACCTGTCCAAATTACCATCATATCCGGGCTATTTGTTTTGAATGCAAATGCAAAAGCCCCTCTCCAGTGCATTGACTTTGATATTCAGTCAGACGACTAGACCGTCTGCAAACACAAAATTGCAAAGCTGACAATTTAGAATCTCCCATTATGAAATGAAGGTACTCGCGTTTACTTGCATCAGTTCATCCCACATCATACAAAACAAATGTTTAAGGTGCTACCAATCTCACCAACCAAGAACGTGCAGCAAAGACTTACATTAATGTTTATAAATTGAGTTCATGTTAAGAACAAAGCATTATAGAGAAAATAATATTCTTATATTTAGTTCTTCAGGAATAAAAGCAACACTGACATATACAATTTTGCCATCTTTTCCAAAAGACTTTTGATTTTAAAATCACTCTGTCATCCCACAAAATAGGCAAATGTTTTCTGTAATTCTTTTTAATCTTACATTTCAGAACACAGAATAAATCACTGAAGTGCTTTCCCCACGTTATTTTGCATGTATACTGCTGTTCATTGAAAGATTAAAAACAAGTGGAACATCAAGCTGAGCAATCAAGAGTTGATTTTGAATGCTGGCAGCTAGCTTGAAAACAAAAAGCCCTCAAACAATCAGCTGTGATTTTCCTGTAGTTTGAGTTACAGAGCCCTGGGAATGCATATGAATATACTGTATCTTAAATGCTGCATATTTTACTTTAAAAGTTGGGGATTGTTGTATTTGATTATCTATAGAGTCACAGACATCTCCACATCTACAGAATCTATAATTGTTGTGTCTGTTCTTTGAAATGTTAATGTTTACTTTTAAAAATTAAAGCTTTAGATTTACCTGCAGTTCTATTTGTTAAGGACGTAACCATAATCTTGCAGATATCCATCTAAATCAGGATTAAACAAGCAAAAGCTGATGCACTTGTACTGGTTAGAAACAGAATGAAGTCAGCATGACATTGAGTTTATCTTCTTCCAGTGGAAAAAGGAATCCTTAATACCTGTGGGGTTGCAGTAATATTAAGCTATCATTTAAAAAGCACTTTTTCATTTCAGTTTGAAAAAGCTTAGTTTTAAAGCTTAGTTTTCTCATACAAAATGAGAAAAAGTGAAAAAAAAAAAAATCAGTTAATCATATAGTCTTTTGATTAAATCAACCCAACAAAATACCTGTCCTGTAAACTGTGATTACTCCTCCTCAGGTTTTTTGGGGGACTTTTTGTTTGCTTTACAAGACAAGCAACACTCTTACGTAAAGAAACAGTGCTGTAGGGGATTTGGTTTTTTTCTTTTTACTGCAACACACTGGGCTCCTAAAAGCTCTTACTGACAGAATGAAAACAATCACTAAAAGATATTATTTCTGAAAATAGACCTCTGTGGAACTACTCTAAACCACAGATGCTGAAGTGTTTCTGGACCTTGTCTAAAAGCCATAATCCTGTATTTACATTGTTCCCTTTAGCAACTAGATACATGAGTTACTGTTTTGTGGTATATGATGGAAGCAAATCTTTGTATCCATAAGCTCTTTTCCACTGCATCCATGGCACCTCTCTCTGAGACAGTGTCCCTGTTTCAAATGCACCGATGCACCGATGCCTGCAATCTCAGGGAAATTCTCCAGAAAGAGAAGAGCTTGCACTTCTGAACAGAGTGCGTGGGAGATGAATTGGTCACGTTCAACAGCTGCAGCAGAGCTATTTCTAGTCTAAAATGGGCTAGACAGGCTTAGATGTGCAAAGAAAAAAAAAGTGCTTGCTGATGTGTTATCGTAACAGTAAACACTGCTATATATAGCTTGCACAGCTTGTGAATGAACAGCCTTGCAAAAAACCTAACTCCCTAAAACAGAATAAAATTTAAAAAAAAAATATAAAATAGTCACAGGAAATAGATAAGTTTTTTTTTTTTTTTAATCTTTTCTCAGGTGCATTGTGTCTCCTTATTTACTACTATTGATCTTTTTACCAAACCTTGCATTTTTAGTTTATCTTCACGCAGAAAGCAAGTGAATCATGCTCCAAAACACTAGGTTTCTTCCACTGTAGAGTGAGTGGAGAATAATGAACTTTAATTAAAGCTGGTTCATATAGTACCTCATGATTCACAGCCTGTGTATAGAATGATGTCAGGTTATAAAGTGCAGTGTTTTGCCCTTGCACTCCACTTGTCTCTATTTGTAGAAAAAGGGAGCTTCATGTCAGATTCTCAGAAATCTCTGAGAGCCCACTTTTTTTTTTTTTAAAGTAAATACAGCCTTTTGTTTCCACAAATCCATTGTGTACCATTGCCCATTTTCAGTACTACCCTCACCAATTTGCTAAATTATATTAAATAAATATGTATCTATGGATAAATATAGATAAAACAATGCTTGAAGTTCTTGAAATCATTCTTTACCAACACAGACGATAGTAAATTTCTTAACTACGGTAGGTGTCATATTTAAGTTACTCGCTGGCTCCAAAAGGCAACAATTCCAAAGTGGAAAGAAACGTGACAAAACCTGTACCTGTTGACAGATCCAGTTTTAGTATAGGTCTGTCAAAACTACTGTCATGTCAGATGACAATGTCTCACCTAAAATTTTTTCATCTGACAATGCTTCATTTCCAAGTTTTAATATCTGTTCTGTCTTTCCTGAAAGCCATACATGTACGATATACAAGTGTAGTCATAGTCTGCTGAGCAGGTTACATCTTTTGTAAGCTGCGTGATAAAACGCTAACAAGTTATCATTATATATATTATCTGAGGTGTAATTATCTTTGATGACCTTTTCAGTGTATTCCTGTTTCATCATTTAATACAGAACAATTCGTATTAATTAATGCTTGCTTATGGAACAGCAAAGACAGGTTAGATTGCACGTATTAAGCTAATGCACTGAGTCTTGTTCTTTTGAACACAGATCCAGATGAGTCATTAAAAAGGTCCAATGAACAAAAAGGCAATAAGGAGGAATTTATATATAAAACTGTGCAGTATTCATACAGTTAAGTTCCTAATAATCCATGCTATCCTTAAATTCTCTGACTGCATGAATCATTTTACTCAGAAACAGCAAGGAAAAAATTTTGCTTTACTTTTGTGAAATGACTCTATGACAACTGAAAAGAGAAGCATTTGGCTTTAATTCTTCTACTCAATTTACCATTGAGAAGCACAAGTTATTTCACCACCCTTTCAATGTTCTTAAACTTACTAGAATTACCTAAGAAACAGCATCATGGCACAGTTTTAAAATGAATTTGCTCTCCCTATACAGAACACACGTGACTGAGATGATTTTATTCTATAGGGGAAAATCTCTAATTTGGAGGTGAAAACAGCAGTACTCTTTCTGCTTGAGCATCTGGAACAACAGCAATACAATTCTTACTGTGAATTCCATATACACTGCTATTTTGAGATTTGAAGAGTTGCAGTACATTTTTTTGTGACAGCTTAGTTCACAGCATTATATTTTGCCACAGAAATTTAGGACCTGAGCCAAAATGGAGGCAGTGGAAAGGTTCCCATTGACGTCAGTGAGCTTTGGATCAGGCCCCAGACAGCTAAGGCCTAGGATTGTTAACTTACAATTAATGTGCATCTACACTGACCCTACAACAGTCCAGGCAGGAAATTCCTCTTTTGCTTTTACAATTGCTTTTAGCATCTTTTACTTGTAACTTTTGAGATAATACTAATTAAAAAGAAAAATAAAAAAGGGGAAAAAAGAGGAGAAAAAGAGAAAGACACCTACAGGTTTTCCAGGGTAAAACAGAAGCTTATATTTAAACCTATGTATAAGCTGTTATTTACCAATCTGTAATACAATAACAGAACCATAACATTCAGCAATGCAATGTCAGTAGATGCAAAAGTCATTTTCCTTCACAGTTCAAGATTGTTGCTTTTAAGGGTCTGAAAGTTTTCTCTTTTAAACTAAATAAGGTGTCTACAAAGAAAGGAGGAGTCTGAATCTAATCATTGAAATACGGTGATGGCACTGAAGTAAACATTTCAGTTTATAAGAGAGCTGTTTCTGATGTTTTTACTACAAATATTTTTTGAGAGGTTGAAAAAGGTTACTAATGCAGCGGGACTGACAGAGGATCACTAACTTATACTGCAGTTCAGTAGAACTACCAAAGTAAAGAGTGACAAAACTTATTATCCTATTGCCTTATTGTCTTTATATTCTAAGCCTTTTTCTTTCTAAATAATAATGTGTTTTGGCTCTCTACTTCATAATTTGAGCTTCAATTTAATTTTTTTTTGTTGTTTTGCATCATATGTTTAATTCTGTAAAAAAATGCAGACTCATTTTTCAGTTAATTAAATATTATATCTTCCTGTGAGAAATACATTGTTTTAATGGATTGCAACTCATAAGCAGCTAGTATTCATAGCAGAGATGAATCACAGTTATATGTCACAAGAATTTGATGTATAATTAATGTCATTGCAGTGAATGATTAGTTCATAGGTTTCATTTCATTGAAATTTTCTAAATATTACTGATAGGGTCTCATATTCTAGTACTTCCTCAGCCACTTACGAAACTAAAAAAACCCAACTCATTAAATAAATATCAAAGCCATAGTAGGAAGGTTGATGTGATGGAAGCAATTACTCAGGTGTTCGCATAAACAAGCTAATGAACATTGAAGCCATTTTTATGATTGCAACAGAACATTTAATTTGAAGGAATAAATCTCCTCTGAACACTGATTACTCATTTCATATAAAAGGTAATTTTATTTTCTTGTGTTGCACAGAAAACAATATTTGTAGTCATATTCATTTCAAAAGAAATTTGTAAGGCTTTTATCTACCCTGTGGGGAGTAGCAATACTTTCAGGCAATGTTTTAGGCTCCTGAAGAATCTAAGAAGCCTCTGCTTCAATGAAAATATTTTCCTTCTGAAATGTTGAACATTTAGCACTTGCTCACAGGGATTTCATAGCTGTAGATGATAAAAATCACAGTGGAAACTTGGGAAAAATAATTTGACTTATTGTTCTTGACTACAGAGAATTACAGTGCAAATGTAGGGGAAAAAAAAAGTACACGTTGCAAAATGGGATAATGTTGGAAATATTTAGGAATACATCTCTATATACCCATTTCAGTAATATGCTACATTACATGCTATGTCACTGATTTCAGCTACAATATTTTTGACAACATAATGGAGGGAAATACAGTCACTCTGATCTTTTAGTCTGTGGATGACTCACCCAACTGACTTCTAACTCTAGAAGCCATTTTAGACAGACCTGAGCAAAGACAGTTGGAACAAATACATTTTCAAAGAAGGGCAAAATTAATGAGATAACTTCCTAAATTCGGGTATAGTTTCACCAAATTCATAGCTAAAAAAGAAAGGGGAAAAAGGGAAAAACAAGGCAAGTAGGTGAGTGTTCAGAATAATCTTTTTTTTTTTTTTCCTTTGACATTTTCAAAAGGAAATATTACAACTTAAGTTTGTTTTTGTTTCTAAACTTCTTTTAACTCCTGAAGTTTTAGGACACTAGAACATTCCCCAAATAAAAGCAAATATTCCCACTCAAGCTGAAAAAGAACCTCAAATATAACTGCAATATTTTCTTTCTTCACCTTGCAACGTTTCTGGCTCAGCCACTGAATCAAAACATCCATTAATTGTATAGATCTTCCTTTCAGTTTCTCTAGGGACAGTTCTCCTTTGCTGGAAGTGGAATGATCATACCCCACTATCTAAACTAAGCTGAAATACCAAGGTAGTGACTGGTGGAATATGGCCACATACCAAACTAGGAGTTATCCACCTGTTACGAAAAATATCTGGATGTTTTTCTGAACAGTTTATAACAGCACAAATGAAGACAGAGAGAGAGAGTGTTCATTTTGTTGTACTCATCTTTCTCACTCTCTCTCATTCTTTCTCTATTTACACTTAGAAAGTGCAGAAATTATTTTGTATGTGAAAGGCACAATCCCTTTCAGATATGATGGAAGAATTAAAAAAAAAAAGACAGCAATATGCAGAATTTCTAGAAGTATGGTTATTAAGAACCAAGGGTGCTCCGTCATTGTCTGACATCTAGGTGAAAAACCAAAAGCTGCTGAAATACCTCTATATATTTCTTTATAAGAGCTCAAATATATCCATACATTTAGGCAAACTTAGAAAGCTGGAATACCGAGGAGAGACAGGAAGGTGTTTCAGCAAAGCAGTTTTAACTATCTGTTTCTAAGGGACCCAAACACAAGTTTTTGTCATGGTTTCAGCTGGGATGCAGTTAACTTTCTTGCTAGCAGCTGGTGCAGCACTATGTTTTGGATTTGGGATGAGAAACAGTGATGATAGCTCACTAATGTTCTTGGTTGTTGCTAGGCAGCCAAGGCCTTTTCTGCTCCTCGTACCACCTTGCCAACGAGCAGGCCAGGAGGGCACAAGAAGTTGGGAGGGAAAACAGCTAGGACAGCTGACCCCAACTGACCAAAGGATGATACCATACCTTGTGATGTCATGCGCGGTATATGAATCAGGGGGAAGAAGAAAGAAAGGAGGGATGTTTTGAGTTATGGGTTTGTCTTTCCCAGGTAACCACTACATGTGATGGAGCCCTGCTTTCCTTGAGATGGCTGAACACCTGCCTACCAATGGGGAGCAGTGAAGGAATACCTTGTTTTGCTTTGCTTGTGGAAGCAGCTTCTGCTTTACTCATTAAACTGTCTTTACCTCTATCCACAAGTTTTTCCTCACTTTTACTCTTTTGATTCTCTCCCTGATTGCAAATGGGGGGAGTGAGCGAGCAGCTGCGTGGTCCTATTTGCCAGCTGGGTTTAAATGACTACAGTTTGCCATGGTGATGATGCACTGATAGCTTAATGCTGTTTAGAAAAATATTGTCTATGTAAGCATTTCAAAAGAGGTTAATTTTTTAATTCTTCCCAAGAAGTATTATTTACCTGTATAACAAGTGGCTCACTAGACAAAATCAGTGGTTTACAACTTCCAGGAGAAAATACCATAGTTTACAGTAAAGAAAATGCATTAATACATAAACAATGGGATCTTAAGCTCCTTATGAAAATGATAACAAAAAAGAAAGGAAAAGACAGGTGGAATAGTAAAACAGATTCAAAATAAAGACTTAAACAAACCCAGCTCATTTTCCTGGTCTCTTCAGACTCGATGATGGCCTCCTCACTGGTGTTCTTGCCCCCAGCAAGAAGCAGTCTATCAATACTTTGTGAAGTGGATCGAAGGCCATGGCTCTGCCTCTCAGCTCTCTCTCCTGGACAAGAAGCCTATACCCATCTGTAGGTACTGGTTTCATAGCCAAGCAATGCCAGGGCAGGATGACAGGGCTATAGCTGTGCCCAATTATTCCCCAAACATCCACTTTTGCAGCAGGAGGATGGGAACACAAACAGCTCTCCTCTGACTACTGCTGCTGCATCAACCAGGAGAGATAAGGGATATCCTGTTCTGTACAAGAGTTATGAAAGCTGAAAAAGGATGAACCATCTCCCAAAGTAGAAATTGAAGTGTAGTATTTCTCAGCAGCAATATCTCTTCAAGGAACTGGGGCAGGATTTGTAAAGGTTCTGTTAGTCTCCCACCTGAAGAATAAGTCTGGTGAGAAGGCATGAGTTCAATCCAGTATCTAGCTTTGGGCTACTGACCATTGGCTCAGCCCCTGCCCAAATGAATGCAATAGTTAGATGTTTGAGAAACATCATGTGTTCCATAACTAGAGTGCAAATTCAGAAAAATAAGAGTAATTAATAAGCTTTTACAAACATTGGTCATGTCAGTTTACTTAGAAACTTTGCCTTCTTTCCTGTTCTTTTTTAAAATACAATTTTATTCTCCATAACTAAAAAAAAAATAAAAATTTAAAGTGAGTTCTCCTAAACTTAATACGAAAGTTTCTTGAGACCAAGATACCAGGTCATTTCTAGGTATTTTAAAATATTGAACAGAGTTTTAGATGTCTTGAGTATATTTTTGCTGGAGACTGACCAGCATTTGTTTTCTAATTGTACTAATTTGCAGACTAAAACCTCTGTTCAGTAGCTTTAAATTCCCTTTAAAAAGGGTTGCACAAAAGATATCCATAAAGCTACTTTAATCCTGTTCACTCTTATTTCAAGATATTTCCCGTACATCTGCCTGACAGTATCCTTGTATTCTGTTACTACTTTTAACAGGTGAAATCATTATAAATTCTGGATGTTTAAACTGATCTTAACCCAGTTGTTAAGGTCAGCTAACAACTCAGAAAATCAATGGAAAACAAATGAAGGAAAACATGGATATTGCCTAATTGGATCATAGCTTCTTCAGTATGGTGAACATGTTCACCATACTAAACATGTTCACCATGTTCTTGAAGCGGCAAAACTCAACCACCATTGCAAGTCTACTCTTGCAGATGGTTTATCTTTTCTGGTTAAAAATGGTAGTTTAAAATAACTGGCTTCATAGTAACTATAAAAAAAAAAATAAATCCATTTGGTGTTGACTTGGAAAAGAGTTGAAGGAGATTAGGCAGTAGAAAACGTATATATTTCCTTGAAACAAAAAATATTCTTATATCATGTATGATATTTTGGTGCTCATTGAAAGAGTGATTGCAGTCACTTCTTTGGAATTCAACTAACTGAGCTCTGTGAACTGACTGCTACATGTGAGATAATCTGACACTTGCAAATATATGAAATGGGAGTGGCTAAGAGACCTGTGAAGATGTAGTCCAGCACCCCAGGAGAAGAAAAAATAGGAGTACGCCACACCTCAGTCGATGACTTATGACATGTTTTGCAATACTGTGTTTTAGTTTCTTTAGTAAAGGACACTAAAGCCCTGAGAGGTCACAAATTCTTATATATTTAGTAATTACATGAGGGTTTTTTTGATATTTTTTTTTTTTAATGCATAAAGCAGTAAACCCACTTATACTGTCAAATCTTCAACACCTTTAGAAACTTCAGGTTTTTCCCTACCAAACCTTGAACACTTCAGCTGGATTTGTTGCCTTTTCTCCTTCACTCTCCTTCATAACATTATGATATCACTGACCAAGAATTTGGACCCATCTGCAAAAGGACACTTAGGGAAGTTAAAATGAATTACCTTAAGGTGTGAAGTGAACTGCATCATTCAATTTTTGTGCTGCTGTTTATTTCATACGAAGGTGGACTTGACTAAAGAAACTCAAGGCCACTCTTCTGAAAGAAAATGTCCATGCAGATTTAATGCAATGCAGTCTAACTTCACACCTTCATCTAATTCCTCCTAATTTCCCCAGTGTCTCTCTTTGGAAAAATATCCTGGAGACACACCAATCTTTGAATCAGCTACACAATCTTTGACTATAATACAAAATTGGCTACATGCCTGGAACTTCTGGTATCTGATTTTCTCTTTCATCCAGCATTTTTTCTTCTAATATTCCAGACAAGTAAAGTCCAGATGTTTTCTGCTGTTCAAGAAAGCAACCAGAGAGGACTCTTAGGGCTTCAGTGTTTTGTTTTTTTCTTTTTTTCAGAAAACATTAAATTTGGTCCATTTCATTTCAAAAGCACAGATACATTTTTCCTTTGGACTGCTGGTCAAATACTAATTATTGCATAGTACACTGAAATACTGTGTTCTCCATCATTGGTCAAATACTAATTATTGCATAGTACTTTAGGGCTTCCTAGTTCTTGCATGCCTTTAAATGGAATAGGGTCCTGAAATACTGTGTTCTCCATCACTGATTTGTATTTCTAGAGCATGCAGGGTTTGAAACAGTTAAATTGCTCACCCCGTGGGTAAAATTGACTATTTGTTCTACAAACACAGGTACAGATCTCTATTACAATAAATACCTAATCCAAGTCACTATTTTCTCGAAAGTGCCTACCCTTTATAATGATTTATTGATTACATGGTTTGAAAAATGAAACCCTTTGGAAATAAAATTGAAAAAACTGATTTTAATACTGTTACAGCATTATATTAACTTCTTTACACTCCTCCTCAGCCATCCTCATATATCTTTAGCTGGATCTAGACTGGGTTTCTTGAGACATTTCTTGAATAAATACTGAGGTTATCTGGCACTCCTAATGATTTATAACCCAGCCTTGTGTTTATCAGTGAAAAACAGTAGCTCTTTTGATCCCACGGAGCTTATTTATTAAACAGGAAGAAAGAAATTCCATTATTGCTATGCCAATGCCACAATTTCATTCATCCTTCCTCTGCACAGTTTTTCTCCTTGTTCATTTATGCATTAGCCAACACTTAAGGAAACTGTAGTTAATTATCAGGATTTCTTATTTGTCTCTAATGTACTTTTATTTTTTGGTGACTAATTATTTCCTTTGAATCATGTCTTATTCATATTTATATATTATATCACAACGGCATTAAGGGCGTAATTTGGTGGCTTTCTGGGTCAGGGGAATAATGGGGAAGATCTATATATCTCCCTGAATTGTAGGATTCATTGCCTTGTAGGGAACATTGCCTGTGGTCCAGAGAGCTGGCCAAGGCATGCTCCCCGAGATGGTGGGCAGGAGTAGGTGCTCTTTTGCCTGTTCTTTCCTTCACATTCCTCTGAAAAAAACAGATGGTTTCCCGGTGCAAAGCAAACAATTAGAGAGGGTGGCAGAACTGCCAAACTATGCTAAAGGTCTTTTTTTAATGCCACCAGCTCCACTCTACCCTATTGCCACAGCAGCAGCCTTACACCTACCATAAGTCCAACTGCCCGTAGGCACGGAATTCCTTCCTAGCTCCTTTGTGCACAGCTATGCCTGGTACACACAGCTCTGACCAGGAGAGCACTGTTTTCGGGGGGTTATTATTGGTATCATTTTTGAGAGCTCTGGAATTTCTGTCTCTACTTTTGTGCTCTCATTATAGCTTGATACAAGTATGAATGCCTGCACAGGAGAAAAGGAAAGATCCTTTGTTTCTAGCAAGTAATAGACTTACAGCACATACCTTGCTGCCTTGGTGTTATTACTTGTTATGTACTTATTTCACATATTTTACACAGGCAAATATAATGATTAATGCAATTCCATTGTATTCTGGTTCCTTCTCTCTGAGCCAAAAGCCATCATAGTGGTTTTCATTCTTTAATTTCCCTTAATTTTTTTGTGAGTCATTTCCTTAGTGTCTTATTGCCATACCATTTTGTGACCACTGGTTGTGTTTTAATTAGTTGAAAACTGAAGCAGTAATCAGCAGAGCAAAAAAGTTTAGAGATATTTTCTTTTGAAGTTTTTCCTGACAACATTCAGCTGTCCTATATCTAAAAATAATACTTCATAGCATCATTTTTAATTCTTACAATTAAATAATTTTTGAACTGTGCAAATCAGATCATTCATGATTATGTGTACAACTGCCACCAATACGCTTTCTGAAAACCTTTGCGTTTCATACAAAGTCCAGCTATCACAAAGTCAATGCAGTTGCATGTGTAGTTAGCTTTAGATATTTGAATAATATTCCAGAAGTCTAGAAGCAGTCATGTAAATAGGTTTTCAAGCACAAGCAAGGGAAAAAAAACCAACAGATCTACTACTGAATATTGAGGATAAATTGAAATTAAGCAGATAAATGGGGTTTCACAGAAATGGTATTTCAAACACTCAAGCTGAATTAAATTTCCTGGGTTGAGGAAGAAATTGCCTATCAATATCTTTCTGAGTGGATTATTGACAGCAAAAGGGTCCTTAAAAAGCAGAAAAATTTAAAAAACCCAAAGGCTGAAACCTAATGTTATATTAGAAACAAGTGTATCAATCTAAGAAGCAGCAACGAAGTTTTCAACAGTTTACCCAAGGTGATAGGTTGAAATCTTTTATTAAAGATTGAGCTTTTAAAAATTTATCTTTCCACTTACGTAGAAGTTCTGGCCATGTGTCAAAAAGTACTGGTTGAAAATAGAGTTTTGGTTTATTTTTTGTTCAATTTAACTTTTCTTGTGTTTCATAATAAAGAACAGATTGGGTAAGCATAATGGTCTCTTTAAAACATTTCTGTATTTTCTCTCATTGGATTTCTTACAACTTTTAATAATAATTAGAATAAGTACATTTCTAAACAAAATCAAATTTTAAAACCCCAAGATACGCAGCTTCTTTTGGATTAACAGGAAGAACAAAAAAGAAATTCATATCTAGCATGCTATAAACCCTTTGTTCTCTGGTTCCATTTTGGTGTCCCTAATAAAGGGCTGTTGCCATTCCTGAAACATCACCATAACAAATGATTCTGCCTTGCAATTCCTTTTGTCATGCATGTGGAGATGCAATTTTTAGGACAGACATTGCCTGCATAGGTTTTACTCAGCATTTCGAAACACAACAAACATCCCATTCTCTAAGAGCACAGGTATGTCTTGTTTGAATACAGTTTGTTCCATTAGAGTAAACTTTTCTGACTTATTGATCTTACCACAGAGATATTGTTTTTCTTTTTTTTTCCCTTGGGATAAACAGTGGAACTGCTAGTTTCTATCTATCTGCAACTCTCTAGGAAATAAAAAATAGCATGCAAAAATTAAAAAAAAAAAACCAACCAAAAACAAACACCAAAACTATAAACCCAACAAAATTCTAAGACTTCTAATTTTATTTCTTTAAGCATCAGTAAACCTGCATCACTTGATTTTATCTATTCCTACTGTAAAGGAACTGGAAAGGCATCAACAAACCCAGTAAGATCCTATTTATAAACAAAATTGGACAGCAGCCCACTATCCCTCATGAATTTATTTTTCTTCCCTTCTTACCACCCCCTTTCCAAAGCCACCATCTGGGGTAGACACTTGCGTGAAGCTGCTGTAGAAGGAGCAAACAGGGAATGGGTTGGTGAAAAGCCACTGGGGAATTCTACTATCAATAAACAAACTGAAAAAGGCACTCTCTTTCTTTGCCCCCACAGAGAAACCAAAGGATCATTTGTACAAACTGTTTTAAAGCTCATCTGTTTTCCTATTTTTCCTGACTCTGAGTATTGCTGGAGTTTTCTTCACAAGTCTCAGCTGGGGGATTTACAAGGACGGATTCTGACCATGCGTGTACAGACTTGCTTACTTCCATCTGGGCTTTGGAGGATAATTGCTCACTTTCTACAAATGTTTTAAAGTGCGAACGAAAGAGTAACTGAAGATAATTTTTTTGTGGCCTTTATTTGATTTTGTAATAATTTTCAGGTTGGCATATTTTTTTTTGCAATTGAATTTGTTTCATTTATGTATTTCATTAGAAGAGAAAATCTTCTCCCTCTTTTAACAAAACATCATTATCTCACTGACACACCTATATATTACCAGTAAAGGAAGAAAGGATGAAACATGGCAACGTATGAGCAAGCCATGCATATGAGCACAGATTTTACTTCTAGTCGGTACGTACAAACAGGCTTTTTTTCAGCACCTTAATATCATGTATTTTTAGGACAGACAGACATTGTAATATAATTATTTTCACCACATTTTCTGTGGATTTTCACTAGCATATTTGATGTAATTCTATCTTGTTCTTCCTTCTGCTAGTTAGTTCCCAATTTTAAACATTTTTTCTTATCTTTATCCTTAAAGGATTGTGCAACAATATGGATGAGACCAAGCCTTGCAGTATACCTATACAGCACAATGACACTCCCAATTTGTTTTAAAAGTAGAGAAAGATATCCTACGGTTAATATACAACAGCTGTTCTGTATTGAGTTTCTATGTTGCCTCTGTAAATTCCCCACCTCGCAAATTTTTTTAGAGAACCCATGTCATTTTACTCCATTTCTTAAAATCTGAAGTTTTATTTCCTGTATATCCACCATATATTCCAATTACTTGACTGGTTACATGTTTGAGCTGAAATAGACTGGAGCAGAACTGCTACAAAGTGTGTTACAGCAAACGTGAGACTTTGGCAGGTGGTGATACAATATGCTGGATTTAGTTGCAACTATAAAGTGATTAAAAATATCAAACTGAAAAAATATCACTTTGTATCTTTGTCAAAGGCAAAAATTACAATTAGCCTTTTCTCACAGTGCAAACACATGCTATCTGTACTACAACAGTTGCAGATATACAATTTTTTTCTTCCGTGACACTTATGTTTCTTAATTATATCAGTTTTCCTAATTATCATTCAATTAAACAGATTTTCCTTAAACTACACTTGCTGTTTAAAAAGAAAAAAAAAAAAGTTACCTTGTCCTAACTTTACCTTTTACTCTCTTTTGGCTAGTCTTATCCAAGTAACTTTAGAAGTTATGCTAAAGAGTTGTGTGAGTTCCTAATGGAATACAAAAATATAAGGGTGAAATGCACCCTGTAAGCTTATCAAGTCCAACCTCCTGTTCCATGGCAGGATTAATTATTTCTAAATCATTCCTATTATCTTTGTCTAATTGCTTTAAACTGTCAGTTAAACTTTTGGTTTGTTCTCATTCTTCACTGTCCTTACTGTTGTATTTGATGCTTAGATAAACTGTTTAAATTTGCCTTATTGTAGTATTGTCCTGCCTACTGTTTATTCCTCATCACAACTGCAACGGAGAGACAATGTTGTGCTCCTTTCCTATTATTAGGTAACGCGGAGGTTTTGGAAGACTTCTGTCACCCTGTAGTTTTCTTTATTCTCTAAACTGAACAACCACTTCTTTCAGCTTTTCCTTTTTGGTCGTATTTTCAAAATTTGCAATAAGTTTCATTGCATTTCTCCTCTGTACAATTTCCAATGGCATTTCTTCAATGTGATATCCAAAAGGGGAAAAATACTCCAGCTGCTACTAATACCACAGTACTAGGTAAAATAGAGATGATATATTGAATGCATTACAAATTATGTTTCTTTATTCAATTCCTAAAATGTTCAACAGCCTGAAATTGCTGGTTCACATTCTGTTTGTAATTCACAGTAAACAAGATCCTTTTCTCAGGAACTAGTACTACTTAACAGCAAATCACAGGATGGTCAGGGTTGGAAGGGACTTCTGGAGATCATCTAGCCCAGCCCCCAACCTGTTTTTCCATATTTGATGATTTCTACCAAGGACAGAAGTTCACACATATTTAAAAAACAAAATAAACCAGAAATTCCAATAATAATAATAATTTATTATTTCTCCAGTTTACTAAGATAATTTGAACTACGACTCCATCTTCCAGAAGAATTGTATCTACTCTTCACTTGCAACTGCTGGACAGTTCAGTGAATGTACTACTTATTCTATTGGTCCTTGCTGAACTACAGAACAGTACCAGGATCAGTGAAAGTGAATGAAAACTTTCAATGAACACTTCCTTCCAGTGGGAGAGCTAGCAATTGGTTCCTACTCTCTTGGTACAGTTACCCCATTAGCTTTGCACCTACCTTAGAGCCCCTCTTTCTCGAACTTGGAAACCTCTTAGACAAATAGAGGGGTTAAGGAAAAAGCAGTACGATATAACTTATTCACTATGATGACATCTTGCCATGTATGTTTCACTTCCCTATCAGCATTAACTCCCTCATTGGGTTAAAAAAATAAGTTATTTTTGGAACAGAATAGTGCATCTCACTCACTAGTTGGCAAAGAAGTTGAAAAGCCATAAGACCTTTTTCTAAATTGATGATGATGATTTGAAAGGGGTTGAGGCACATCCTGCTTAACACAGAGATACTACCATCATTATAATAGAGTCCAGAACAGCAAAAAGAAAATACACTAGTGAGAGAACATGGAGCAGAAAAGCACTTCAAGTTACAGCTAGGTCACCAGGTTGTATAGTACAATTTTTATGTACTATGGCTTAGAATATAACTTAAAAGAAATAGTAGAAGACAACTGTTAGGTCTCTTTTTTAAAAGTGGAAAGATCAAGTCTAGTTTTCCATGGCTATTTCTTCACATAGAAATAACACAGCTGACACTACAGTTATAAGTGAAAATAGAAGCAGTCAGCTGAAGTAAAGGGCATGAAATAACTCTGGAAAAAGGACGGATTATTTTTATCCTCTGCTTTGATATTGAAGACTGGTTTGCTGCCTGTTGCACTGTATTGCTGTTGGATAATTGAAATTACTTAAACTAAAGTAGAGACTTATGACACAGTATGGATGGGGACACCCTGTGGGTTCTCTGAAAGCACAGCAGTAATACCAAAAATCCTTCTTATACTCCTCAGGCCATTTGCCTTTAAAACCTCACAAGAAGCCATGTGATGCTGTTACATATTTAAAGAATAACCTTAACTTTGTCAGAGGGGCTCTTTTGCCAATTTAAAAATTGAATTATCTTTTAAGAAGTTCACCTCCTGTAATTAGGAAATTGCATGGAACAATAATTATGAACATCATAATATTCACAAGCTGTCAAAGTTTATGGATGCAGAGCTATACTTTTAAAAAGTATAGATGAGAAAGCAGAATTTCACATTGGTAATTAGTTTTGAGTGAATTTGAAATACATTGCTTGTGTCTTTAGACACCATCTTGTATGTAACAGAGCCAGCACCCTGTTTGTGTTATTATACTAAGCTGCCTAAGGATAGATCAAAAGTGTAGAAAATTCAGTTTTTAAATGTAAAGTAAATTGAGGGATTTCTTTCTTCAAGCCCTGCAATGCAGGAAATACATCACAAATAGCTCTGTTTTTCAAGCACCCTTTGCTAAGGAAGCCAACCATCGAAGCAGTGTGGCTGAGGATTTTGGAACAGCTGTAAGTGCTTTGCTCTGCCAGAGAGCTGCAAGTGCGATCACAGCCTCAGCACCCACAGCCACTGGAGAGGAGTTCCCCATAAAAGTCTGAAAAGTTACTTCTTTCTTCTCGCCCAAGCCAGCCTGCAAAAAAGTGCTGGCCTTGGCTGGGATAAAGTTAATTTTCTTCACAGTAGCTAGTATGGGGCTATGTTTTGGATTTGTGCTGAAAGCACTGTTGATAATACAGGGATGTTTTTTGTTATTGCTGAGCAGTACTTACACAGAGTCAAGGCTTTTTACATTTCTCACACGGCCCCACCAGTGAGCAGGCTGGGGGTGCACAAGAAGTTGGGAGGAGACACAGCCGGGACATCTGACTCCAACTGACCACAGGGATATTCCATACCATATGAACACTAACCTCTGCAGTGCAAAAACTTGACCACGTATACAGAGAGACCCCTGCCTGTCATGGGTTGCCTAATATCACTTCTCTCTTCATTCTGTTCCTGCATCAGTCTCTACCCATCGCATGTCTCTCTTTTTACTACTCTCTGTGTTAGTGCGGTGAGGCAGAGACCTCTTTTTATTCTGTAATTGTATGATCTATAGCATCAAGGAATCTCAGTCTTGATTACGGCTCCAAGGTGCTGCTGTAGCAGAAATAATTATGTAGTAGAAAAGGAGAATGGGGTGATCTTAGAACTTTATCTCCGCCTAGGGCCACAGACCCAAATTGGAAAAAGCTATTCATTATGTCTGCTGAGTTATGAATTGCCAAGTGTTCTGCAGAAGGTCGGTAATCGTAACAATTCTCATTTTACAGTGGGAAAGCTAAGGACAGAGGAGCTAAGACCAGAAAGGTATGATTGTGGAGTTTTTTTTGATTTGCTTAGTTTTTGTGGGCACAGATTAAGTATTCACATAATTAACTACATGTGAAGAAAACAGAATGCAATAATACCTTTGATTGCACTTTTGAGTGCAGCAGTCTAACCATTTCATTGCTATCTTAAGTTCTAGTCTTGACATACAGAAAAGGTGTTGCTAACCAAGCCTCATTAGTTGTTTCCTGAAATCTGCGAAAAGTGCTTTGAGGTGCTTCCCAGGGCAAGGCATTACTGTCAGCTAAATTAAAAGCCTTTCTGATAAAAATAAGTAAATCCTACTCTTATATATTTCCTACAGTAAACTCCATTCATTTCGAGCAAAACTATAGCTGGCATGTTGTAAACTAATAGTGCAGAATCAAAAAATGCAAGTGTGGCTTTTGACTTCTCTTGCAAAACTGTCCCCTGAACTGCCTCAGAGATAAGGCTGTTCGAATGGATACCATCACTTTTCTGCAGTCATTTCAATCCTCACAGAGCTTTAAGGCCTTATGGGCTTCGCAAGAATCCTGAAGAGATGGCAGAAAATCTCTCCAAAACTTCCATATAAAATTTTGCCTGTAAAGAACTTATTCATAATACTTGGTGGCTCATTAGCATGGGAAGAAAATGCTCAAAATTTAGAGTAAATCCTACAAGTTTAAAAACAGTTATTGTCATTTAAAAATACAGTATAGATGAGTCTACAGAAGTATCTTCCAATTCACATTAAGTCCAGTATACATTTTACACAACACTATTAATACAGAGCAAAAGTACTACTCAGTACTTAACTCATTTACATTTGGTAGATACAAAAGCAAGTGATCCACCTTATAATATCGCATATAACCTCAGCTGATAACCTAATGAAAACAGAAAGTATGGAAATGCTAAATTGAAGGAAAAAAAAATAAGGAATGGGCAAATGAGACTGGAAATGGCGGAAGACATATCGGACAGATGGATTTGAAGAACTGTTGCAGAGAATTAACAACAATTTTTAAAATATACCTACAGTTTTCCAGGAGATCTCACACAAGTAATATTTGCCAGTTGCCAAACTCTGACACTGTTGTAGCTCAAACCAAAGTGGACAAGATTTCTCCCACAGTCACACACTTTTTCAGAATAAAAGAAAAATAGATAAATAAAAGAAGAGGGATGAACCCAGAAGAGATAAGTAAAAAAAAAAAAATATAAAGAAATCCCATATTTTTGTAATTAACAAAGAAAAATAAAGAAAGAAGATGTTTCAGAGTAGCATGGGATACATAATGTTGTACTATATAACTTTACACCTATGCTTTTGCTGCCCATCCCTATTACAGTGGTGAAATGGTTGAAGAATGTGAGGTGGTCCACAGTTCTTGTACAAATTTCACCCTGTATGACTCCAGTCCTTTTGTAACATTTTCTTATATTGTCATCTTTATGTAACTGTGATTAAGTTATGCTTAATATAATAAAATGTTATTCAAAGGTTTATGTAAGGACTGGAATATAGAATCTCATGTTTCTTGTTTGTTGACTTGAAGTTAAAATTTCTGCAATACCAAATTTATGAAGTTTATTTCTTTATTTATTATTATAAAGTCCAGAGTCTGAGCCATACTAAAATTGAAATAGCCAATTCCCGTATTTGGCACACAAAGTGGAACTCCAGCCAAATATAAGGAAAAGCTTTTCTGAAATGGAGCTTGATTTCAATCATATGTGAGTGAATGATGCTGCAAGGTGCTTGTTTCAAGTCTGTCCCCAGGTCATAAGAAAAGCATTTGGAGTTTTATGGAGATATCTCATCATTATCTCTTTCAAAGCCTCATCAACTCTGGAGGACAAATCTGTCTTGGCCAAACTGGTACTAAAAGGAAGATGTTCATTTAATCTAACTTAATCTTTTTTCTTCTCAACATAGGGCAGAAGGGTTTTTGTTTCCATAGTTACTAGGAAATTTCCTTTGAACTTATTCCAGAAGACTTTTATCTCTTCCACATGCACGGACACACAATCCTATGAAGTATGTATGTATTTGTGAAACACTCCGTGCTTCATTAGCAATTCTTTGCTGCATGTAACAGAGGAAATTTAGTCCATTGTTAAAGCTAAATTTCTGACTTGCTGATTTAGGTGTTTTACTATTTAGTAATTTATTACTATAAATTGACTTCAGAATATTACAAGTGGAAGATTACATGAATAACATTTATTCTGAGAGGTTTTTTGAAGTTATTATTGTGCAAAGCTAATTCCTTCTTATTAGGTATTTTGAGCCAATATAGTTGCACGCTTTCTAAATTAAAGAAAGCATTGTTTTGAAAGTAAAATATGTGGGTTTGGCATTTTTGTTTTGTTTTAATTAAAGATCAATATCTGTATACTGGCAATAAGAAAAATCAGGAAAGATACATTGGTGGTTTTGGGGGCTTTTTTAAGACAGAAAAATATGAGCTTTAGTTGAATTTGTCTAGTTTTTCTATGTTGAAAATATTTATATAACTTTAAAAAAAAAAATTATTCCCATTTTGATCTTCAGGATGGAACCATTTTTAACAGTCCTCCAAAACCATTCCCTTTCAATTCAAAGAACAAATTTTCATCAAATGAAAATCACCTATTCTGTCTATATACATACTCTATCTATATCAAATGCCATGAAAAATAAAGGAAAAATCAAACTCCAAGGTATTTCTTTTCTTAAAAGATTATTTTTAAAAACTTTTATGTGGAAAGACATACAACCAGTTCCATCGTCTACATCAGGGGTTCTCAAAGTGGGATTCTTTGAACACAGATGATGTCTAAGGGACTAAGAAGTGAGCTGCCCTTGCAGTACAAAAAATGCTCAAACTCTCTCCTCTTACCCTGAGGTTCAGTGTTGCACACTCAGCTTGTCATGCTACTCCTTTCATTGCCACCTGCATAGCTCACTAAAAAGCCTGGAAATATGGTCTATAGTGGGGCTCTCCAACACTGGATACCAGTAGAGGTATGAAAGCAATGTCAAAATGGTGCTATTTGGGCTGCCATCTTTTTTCTAAAGGGAGGGAGGCAACAAGTGGACTCCTTTTTTAGCAGTCAAAGAGTTGACACTGCATCCAAATAAAAAAAGGATATAGGGCTGGAGTGCGCCTCCTTCCTTGCATGGATGTGGTCGATGAAAGGATAGAATTTGATTGTAATACGTTTCTTAAAAAAACTGACAACTGAACAAAACCAAACCAAAAACCAAACTAGATTCTCACTGAGATCAATAAAGTTCTTTCAAATGTTTTCTGTTAATTTTTGTGGAAAAACACACAAACATATGTACTAGCTTAATCTGACAAATGAGTCAGGCTATACAGAGTCTATAAAATGCTGCAGAAGTCTGTGCTTCTGCACAGACTACATTACAGATCTCCCACAACATTATGATACAAAACTCCCACTGCCTTAACCATAAATAGCAGCCTCATTTATTTATGTTATTTTATATCTATAGTCTGAAAAGTCATCATTCAAAAAAAGGTTGAATCCAAGACTCTGTATCACATGTTCTGCTACCCTTGAAGATTGTTAGCAATCAATAAACTGTTAGGAATTGCAGGTATTTTTTTACTGAAGTATTTACTGAAAATAACCAGTAATTGAAGTTTTCTATTTGCAATTGTCTAAAGACAGTTGTCTAAATATTGGATCAACAATAGCACAGACTGATCTTTCACTCAGGACATGCAAATGCTCCCAAACACAAGTGTCATTGTCAGCTCAAGAAAGGTATACATAATACTAGGGCTCTTTCTGATAGGAAAGTCAATTTAAAGGAAACTTTTGGCCTCTCTGAGAAAGTAATAAGGGGATCGCAATAAAGACTTGTCTAAAATTATGCCTGAATTCACTCCATGCCTGGTACACCTAATTATCTGACAACCATTGCTAAACATTGTGGGAGTGGAAGTTACAGGGACAAAGACCTAGATGATTAGGCCATTCTTGATTCTACTGACTCAAAAATAACAGTGAACATTTAGTCTAATTCCCTTCTGATTCATCTGTTACAGCAGAATTTGGCTGAAGAAGTCCACCTAATTCATCTTGATATAAGAAATAAAGTTTCTACAGTTAGAAAACCAATCACTAGAACAACATCCCCAGGGATGTGGCAGTCCCCGTCACTGGAGGTTTTCAAGATGCAATTGGACAAGGTGCTAGATAATCTCATTTATAGTCCCTTTCCTTTGAAAGATTGGACCAGATGATCCTTCGAGGTTCCTTTCAGTCTGGGCTGTTCTATGGTTCCATGATTAATTCTGTTAGTAGGTGACCTAGTAAAAGGTTTAATAGAAGTTTCTTTGCTGCATGTTGTTTAACTTTAGTTAACTATGTATACCCATCAGATATGTAGAGAAGGCATGAAACAAGGAATAGATAAGGCAAATCAAATCTGGTGTGAGTGCAGTGACAGCGGTGTCTTCTCCAGATGCTTCATTGCTCCAAAACCGTCATTTCATTTACATGTGCAATGGGTCTGCATTGGCCCCAGCAGACTTCAAAACAGGATCATAATTTGGCTGTAAGGAGTAACTTTAAGTCCATTAGACCATTAAAACAGATCCTAAAATATCCCATTTATTAAAAGGCAGGCAATGTTTTGTGAAAAATAGCTCCTAATTCCCAGATGGAATAAGAGCTGCTCTCTGCAGTCACAGAGACATTTGGCAGTTACGATGTGGTGTTGACACAGCTGCAGGCTCTGGCAGCTCAGCCAGTTTCACAGGGCTCTGCTCTTTTCTTCCTCCTTCTTTCCCCTCAAAATCCAGGAAAAAGTACTGGACAGTTTCTTACCTGGCCTAGTTGGGTTTGTGCCTAAGTAATTACAAGACTCGATCACTGGGTTTTTTTTATGTAGGCACATTTGGCTATTGTACTTTCAGTAGGTTTATGCAGTCAGCTCGATGGCTGTGTTTGAATACAAAGCTGGTTGTCTACAACCTTGACTAGGTCAAGAGTTGAATGAGGACAGATCAACTAAGATAAAACACAGATGAATTAACTCACACGTGGTGGGGGTGAACCACAAAAAATAAATTAATATTGTCTTTGTTTAGCCAGGTGTCTTACTGGACCCTTTGCTTTTCCTAAACATGAAAATCTTTTCTGTCAAATATATCATGCAACTCAAAAAGGGAGAGGAGAGGAGAGGAGAGGAGAGGAGAGGAGAGGAGAGTAGAGGATA
>NW_009646937.1:66645-95148 GCF_000708025.1 Charadrius vociferus | reverse complement strand
GGAGAGGAGAGGAGAGGAGAGGAGAGGAGAGGAGAGGAGAGGAGAGGAGATTAAATTTTTCAACATTAAGACCCACTAGGACTATGAAATGTTTCTGCTTTAAATCACCAAATAGTGATCCACTACAACTGTTTTGCCTTGAAAAGGACTAGATGAAAAATAGCTAACACAGCACAGATTTCTAAGATGCTAGTCTCTACCTTCCTTTCTTTTTTTTGTGACTGTTGAGTAATTGCTTTGTATGACAAGCTCATGTGTTAAGTTACATAAACAAACTCTGATACAGTCAGATTTGTCCTCAAAGCAAAGTTTAGAGTTTTCACCCACCCCTCTTTTTAAAACTCCTCCAAACATTTAACATTCTTGTGGCAATTGCTTATCCTGGAATAGTTTCTAGAAGCTTCTCCAGAAAACATTTTCAATGTGATTACGAGGGGAAAAGGGCAGAAGAACAGAAGTTTTGTTCTTGCAACTTTTCAAGTTTTAAATTGGTCCTAAATAGGAGCTACTGTGAGAGTTATGTTATAATGAAAAGAAAGAAAATATTTTTCCCTGTTTCAAGACTTAGTTGATGAATCACCCATCTGTGAACTACTGGGGAAAAAATATGCTTTCTATGGATTATTTTAGCGTATTTTTTTCCATAGAAAGCAAGGTTCAAGGAGTAAATAAGAAGCTTTTAGAACTACTCCCTGTGTGCAGCTATTAATAGCTTTCTGCATCAAGAGTATACTGACTGCCAATTTTTTACAAAAAGATTATTTGAAATATTTTTCATTCCATCACATTAGATTCAACTCATTTTTGCATCCTGTATGAGTTATCTTTTTTTTTGTATTCTTTGACAAATCTTAAGCCAATAAAATTCAGCTTGGCAACACTAGCTACAGGTCACAAAGTTTAACTGATGGCATGTCAAGTATTTTTAATATCAAATTTAAATAATAACACTTTTATATAGTTTAAGCGTTGCTACATTAGCTTCTTAATTGTATAGTGCTCCTTTATTTATGAAGCAGCTTGTGCTACAAATGGAATCAACACTTCTCCATTGGCTTTTAAGCTATTATTATAGCAAAAAAATATTCCACATTTGCTACATTGCCAAAAGCAAATGGGTGACACTTTCACAGTGCACAGCAGCCCCAGCATTCCTGGCAACTGAATATTCCAGGAAGAAGAAATGCAAAAGTTCCTTCTGGGATCAAGCAAACAGGCCTCTCTGGTACGCCTAATGTTTTATATGCAGTCAATGAGAGAGTTAAATGTCTTTGAAGACCTTTGAAAGAAAGTCCTGTATAACTAAATTAGGTGTGTCCTTCCTCCCTTGACAGGCACAGGATTCAACCTCTCCAGGCAGTTTGCTCTAAATCACTCTGGGGTTCATCTGCATCTGTGTGGCTTGCTTTGAATGCAATGTAGCCACTCCCTCAGGCTCCTCCATAAGGCAGTAACATCTTGATTGGTCTAAGGTGAGTGTGAAACAGATGGAATTGCTTGCTTCAAACATTTACATTACCTAGAGGAAAGACAAGTATTTCCAAATTCCAACAAGGGCCTCTAATCTAGCCTTTGCAATTGCATCAGAATAAAAGGAATTAGATTAGCAGGAAGATCACCATCTTCTTCCTAATGACCAACTGAAGCCCTAAAAAAAGTCTATCTTTTCCAAGAAATTTAAACATTTGAACTATATCTATCTGCTTAAATTTGAATCAGAACAGGCTGTATATATCTGTCTCTCTAAACAGGCATTAACACCCTCCCACCCCCTCCAAACCCAAACAACCAAACAAAAAAACCCCAACAACAACTAAAGTTGCATACCTGGGGAATTTTCATACCAAATAGTGCCTAATAACTTTATATATATGGAGGAATAACTATCTGGATTTCTGCCTGGGATTTGTTTTATGCTTACAATTCTTCTTAGTGCCTAAGTGGGATTTGGGGATACTGGATCACACAATACTCGGCTTTTGATTTAAATTGTATATGTATATTCTGAAGTTAATGGGAAATCATTTTACTTCATAGACCTCACAAAAGTAATGAAATTTAAATAACTGGTTAGAGACAATATGCATTCCATGACAATTTTTAGAGCTTTTGGAAGACAGAGAACATGCCAGATTTTTATTTAATAGACGGGCTTTAAAAAAGCCCTAACTAAAAAAGTGATTTCTTGTAACTGGGTTTATTTTTGGAAGAACTGCTGTGTTTTGTCCCATGAGGATTGTAGCTCTGATGCTTCCTGAATAGATCTTGACCTTCTGAAATTCTCTTTGCTAAAGCAGTTACAATACAGATTACACACCCTAAAAATAGTAAATCAAAGGATACTTCTGAATTTTAATCTCTTTTTGATTCCTTCTCAAAGCAGTTAGCATGCAAGAGGCCTCTCCTGTCTTTGGAGTGAAGATGAGGAGTGAAGCTACCCTAAGAAAGCATATACCCAGATAGAATGATAATCCTGCGTTTGGTTGCTGTATCTAATGAACTGGATATAGCTATTTCTCATGCTTTAAAGTCAGAACTGTGGCTTAAATTAAGACTTCCGAAAACCTTCTCCTTCCTCCCCACAAAATGTCTTGCCTCTTTTTTGGTGGGAGTCTGAATGATTAGCATAAGGCATGGATCATCTTCAGAGACATCATTAACAAAATACTTTCTCGGAGCTAAAATATGGTCCCTACATATTGCACAAGCATGTTTGAAATTATACCTTTCATACATGATTTGCTAGATTTTTTAATTGAAGAACAAATCATTCAGAACAGTAGTTGCTACTGAGGTTAACTAAAAGGACAAAGGACAGACTAATTCTTCATTCAAAAGTCTTTGAGGAACAGTCAATATTCAACTAAAGCTATAGTTTTCCATTCAATTTTCTCTGTATGTGCTGTTTTTACAACACAGAATCTACTCTTCTCTCTGCATCTTCAGACAGGACCTGAGATGATTAGATGGCCACAACTTACCTGAAGAGTTGATACCTCTCTTGTTGCCAAGAACAGATGACATGGTGCTGCAAGACTTTGTTGGTACTTCTTTTCTGACTGTCTAAAAGCCATCCTGGAGAACTCCATGCTTTTGAAACTGGTATGAGTTTGGGTTTTGGATTGTTTTTTTTTTTTTCTTTTGTTTATTTGGTTGGTTTGGTTTTTTGTTTGCTTTTTTAAAACCACACTGTGGAATTCTGACATATCATTGCCTTCTGGCTTCCCTTTGGTAATTGTAAGACTGAGATGATAAATCCAAGACATTAAAAGACAACTATCTGCTGAAGAACCATTTTGTCTGGAGAAATACCTCTCACTTCAGTGAGACAGACAATTCTGTGGACTAGAGACACCAGAGCCCTAACAGGTATTAATTCTTGGAGAAAGTGTGGCATTTTGTCTGGTGGTTTCTCAATCCTTCCTGTGACAGAGTTTGGTATCTAAGTACAAAGTAATTAATCTGTCAAAGCTGTTGATGAAGCCACAGTGTCCTGGAACATGCAATGTTTCCCAGAAATGGTGCTCCGCTTTGATTACTCCTTACCACTTTGGTCTGTCTCTTGTAATGTCTACAGCCAACACGCCAGTGATCCAACCACTATTGAGCCACTCCAGTGACTTAATTAGAGGAGAAACTGTTTCTCTGCCAACCAGACATCATATTCATTCAGCTATCCTTAATGTCTGGCCTTTATCAGGTAGGTTTCTTCTTCAGACATGAAAATTAATAACAAGCATAGCCCTATGCACTGGGTCCGGACACTACAAGGATCTACCTCTCCTACAGCTTGAATATGAAGTATCAAAGACACAGCTCTGTTTCATACACAGGGAATCAGTTCCTTACATGTTGATGGATGTTTGTTACTGAATATCATCAGGCAATTATTAAGACTTTTGAATTGTTTTATCTGTTTTACCTATATGCTAAATACACAGTGTCTTTCTAGTCTTTTATCAGAACCGCATGGTCTGTTTATGACATATCTTCAAATGTTATTTTTGGATCTTTTCCAGTCTATGTGTCTTGATTTTATGGTTACACTGGTGCTTTATATAGATCTCATTTAGTCCTTGATGGACTACAGACATCCTGCTTGCTGGCCTATTATCCGGCTTCTTATCAGTTTCACTCTAAACCATTATTTCAGTTGCACAACTAAAGCAGTTAGCTCAACTCTTTCTTAAACTACAGTGTTTTAATCTACCCTTTCTAAAATTACTTGTTCCAAGTACTTGAGAAACTTTTTCTAATGAAAGAAAATAAAATGCATTTTAAGGCGACCACACAGGAAAGGGCAAACAGACCAAAAGATAATATAATAATTGTGTTATCTGTAGCATGTGAAACGGAAATATACCTTGCGTAAGTCCAATGCCTGCACAAATTGGCACACTTGAAAACAAAAGCCTCAACGAAACTAAATCAGGTTGACTTTTTTGGAAATTTCTGCGGTGCTAGAATTTACTTTCCACCTGTCACCAGGGTTTCAAAGTGGATCTGACCAGTAACCTTAGACTAGAAAACAATCTCTTTGGTAATGTGTTGGTTCAAGAAGATGACAGGCCCTAAGTTTTATTTTCTGAAGGGACATGCTTGCCCAGACTGAAGCAAATGTTCTGTTTGCAGGCATTCTGCTCTCCATTCTGTTTGACAGGAAAAGCAGAATAGCTCTGGAATTAAATTTCATGTTAAAGGAATAAACTAAGCTAACTATGTTCTACTTTTTTTGTTTGGTTTTTGGGTTTTTTTTTTTTTTTTTTTTTTTGCAAATATCCTATTGTTCCAAAATGCCAAGGTTTGGCTCCAGCTATAAAAGGAGCTGATCATAAGATTCGTCTTACAGGTATAACTCCAGGCCAGACAAAATTGTTTGATGTTAATTGCTCACTGATAACTACAGCCATTTGGGAAAGGAACATTTGTAAAGATGGTGCTCTCACCAACTAAACAAAAGTGTCCTCATCATCCTCAGCAGCACACATTGCATCACCTCTATGACAAATATTGCTGATGCAATTACACCAAAGGGTGCAATTCCCATTACACAAACAGGAAGCAAAGAATGAGAATCAAAGACAGCACCATAATGACCACTCATTATAGAACAATAGCTACTTCCAAACTAGCTCATATCAGAATATTTTTCCTTGCTTGTGATAGGCACAGAGAAAACAGGGAGTCCAGGATGGCTGCCACCTTCACTGATTGGGTACAGCTAGATACAAATATTCATTTTTTGAATGTTTATTTAAAGTACCCAAAGATTTTTTTTTTTTACAATAATAATAAATTATAATGATAATAATAATAAAACAACAAAGATAGCATAAAGTTCTTGAACAAGTCAGCAAAAAGATTGTTTGGCCATTTTTCTAGAGAAAGCAGAGAAGGAACTGCAGAATTGGTCTTTGATGGTGAAAAGTGTTTTTAATGCCAGTCTTCAAGAATGTCATCTGGTCTACCTATTCCCTCAGCTAGGCATCTGAAGAGAATGAACATTCAGTTTATGCTAGCTTCCAGAAAATTTAAACAAGGTACTTCATAGTAATATTGTTCATTTTGCAACTCTGAACAAATGGCCAAGGAATGAATCAGATAAAGAAAATGGTCTCTAAGGTTTTGCAACTTCTTTCATCAAAAATACTGAATCTGGATTTCAGTAGCAGAGAATAACAATTACTTTCTGCCTCAGAGTTCCCAAGGCTAAGTAGACCAGAAACCCCAAATTAATTAATTTTCTGACCAAACATTTTGTTTTCTTGTTCCTTGAAGAGGTTTGGAGACATCTCACAGCATTTGCGGAAACTATCTTGAATGGCTGAAGGCTTAGGAGCATGGCTGCTCTTACAATGCTGTGGCTGATGAGCCCAGTGCCTCAGAGATCTACAAGCAATGTAATGAATCTACAGACCTTCTCTGTGAAGAATAAACAGTACCATCTTTAAAAACTTTTTTCTCCTTCATTAAAAAAGCTCTGTCTAGAAATTTCTGCACTTCTACCCTTTTTCCAGCACAAAGCCAATTGTGCATTCACTGACATGAGTGAAATGAATCAAATTAGTATTGCATCATTGTTACAAATTAAAGCTATCAGCTTCCACAGCATCAAATATGGATTGATCTTAGAACACCACAGTAGATGGCTCATTGATCTATGTCACTGTTACAATTCTCAAACATCAGATCATAATTTCTGCTGTTATGAACCCATCACTCTTAAGTTGTGGCAATGCAGTTTAAACCCACTGTATTATGATGTGCTATTCTGGTTTTGCTCTTTTCATTAGCTACAACTATTCTACCAGTCTATCAACTAAGTTTAGGTTGAATTAAGTGCAAGAAGTGTTCAGCACAATCCTTTCATCCAGACCGTGTGGTTTTATCTTGATGGTCCATCGCAAGACTGGAAAAGGGAATTACGAAAACAATATAGTGCATTTTCTAACCAGGAGGTATTAATGCAAAGTGTGAATATAGAAAGAAATGAAACCTCAGAACTTATTTTTCCTCTCTTCTTTAGGATTCTCCTACTTTGTTTTCCCCATTGTGACTTAAAAATGTTGTTAAGTTGATAAAAATAGAAGATTGCATGTAACTGTGTATCATCCGACTTCATAAAAGAACTGTTTCTCAACCTAATAAATGGGGAACAGTGAAAGCAGTACTGAATTTTTCCATCTCATTCTTTGATTTGAGGCTGAATCTAAGAGAGATACACTTTCACACTCTGGGGAAAGAAATAGAAAATTAATCTTCCATTGCTGTTATGACTCCGTTAGCAGCGGGGTATGAGGTCACACTGCTGCCTCAATAAAGATTGCTCAGCCTCCTTTGCAAAGTGCTGTGGTCCTGCAGAGTATGAACAGCTTGTCTATGAAAAAGACTCTGGATGTGGTGGCTCTATAAATGCGTAGCCTGTGCTGTTAATAAGGTATATCAGCTGGCAAAAGTTCCTGCAGATGACTAAAGGCTATTGAACAGTAGTTTTCCAGCCTTGTAAAATTGCTCTCTCTCCCACCTTCACCTTAGAGTTCACCCACAGAACAGCACAAATACAGACAGAACTGTATATTCCCAACGTGCAAGGCATAAAACCAGGGATTTAATGCCCACTTCCTCCCCTGCCATCATCCTGTGAGGTGGAGGATGTAACAGAAGGTGTAGGCGGGTGGTATGGCGGTGGTTCCATAGGCACCTGCAAAGCAAATACTGCAGCTACTGACTCCCTAAAAAGGCTGGGAAGCACCTGGATACCACTGTTAACACCACCCTTAACATTACCTGTTTTTCCTCTGCATGGTACACAGTATGTCTACTCTATCAAGCTGCATTTGTAAAAGGCCCACAGGGAAGACAAGGACAGCAGTTGCAACCATTTTAAGCATGTGAAGCCCAAGTTCCTTCTCCCTTTAAAAGGTTTCCACTTACCGACCTCACTGCAGCAGAATTTAGAAGAATCTACAGCTAGTAAACATCATCTAGTACAGGTAATTATTTCCTACACCATCATGATAAAATATTCAGCTGCATGATCTTAATAGCACATCTTGCAGATCATGTAGGAGAAGAAAGGGGAATAGATCAAAATATGAACTCACTGGATCTCTGTTCTCCCCACAGCCAAGAAAACAGGTATTCTGTGGCTTTTGGCAGCTCAGCACATCACAAAAGCAGCTACTCTAGCTGAGGGGAAAAGAGCCAATGTAAAAGTATGAAATATAAGAACAGAGCACTTCTTAGCTTTCTACCAGGCTTCATTTTAAGCCCCTCCTGAGTTGTACTTTGTTCCTTTATTTTAGTCACTAATAAGGTCATGAAGGAGACATAAATTTTTAGTGACTAATATGAGTTTTTAGCACACACCTTATTCTTTGACAAGAGGTTGTACAGACCAACTACGTATATGAAGGACCACCTCCTTTGGTTTCTTTTGAACCTGCCTCTGACTACTTAATGCCTACTGGTTGATTTTGGGTTTTTTGGTTCCTGTCTTCCCATAATGGGGAAATATGGCAGCAATGTTCTGGTCACACTCCCTGTGCTACTAATGTACTACTGTAGTGTCTTCTCAGTTGTCTTCTTTCCCTCAATGTCTTGGTTGAGAAATTAAGCTCTCTAGACTTTTACTATTTGTAACAGAATATAATTCAGACACATATAATTCAAAGGCAAAGGATGGTACCAAAAATCCCCAAAACAAACCATCCCCATAGGCCCCACCACATCCAGACTAGAGAGCATGATAATTTTAGATATTCTGCATCTTTTTGTGCGCTACTGTTCTAACTCTTAGGAAAAATATGATTAATTACACCTAATAGCCAAATTTAAAATTGGACTTACAGTGGTCATATTCTATAATATTTAATTTTCATTATTCTGTCTCAAAAATGGAGCATGTTATAAGTCCTGACTGTAGGGCTGAACATTTCAGGAAAAAAAAAACACAAACCAAAACAAAAAAGAAACCAAACCAAAAGACCTCATACCTTAATACATTATTTTTATTAATTTACTCATGAAAAGCATTCAAACTTTCAGCTTCCTTCTTTCTTGACATGATGATACAGTTTATTTACATAAACACCCGGGCTTCCCTAGCTTCATCCTCTTCCTGCTTACCAAGCTGGAGGCCAGTCCAGGCTCCCCAGCCTCCAGCTCCAAGGCCTGCTGTATTTCTTTTATTTGCCCATGTTCACAAGTCTCTAATCCTCACACAAATACTTCACAGAGCTCCTTCTCTCAGTCTGTTCGCACACTCTCAAATCAAGCTGACTCTCAACTCTTCTACTCTGAAGTCCACAAGCGTCATTCTCCCAGCTACTCCAGTAAAAAGAATGAAAATCCCCTCCAGCACCAAATTTCAAACCTCTTTTCTAGACCTGTCAGTCTCTTTCCTAATCCCGCGATGAACACCTTTAGAGGTTTTTTTATCTGCAGGGATAAATCAGGGAAGTTTTATGCCTCAGTCTGATCTTTACGAAAGAGACGTTACATTTATAGACCATTTTAAAGGATATAATTATATAAGCACAATTTAATCATTATGAGTCATTGTGGATATGGAAAGAGTAAATCATGTTAAAGAAATCTGGTTACCTTTAAAAAATGAAAAATGTTATTAGTCTAAATTAACCAAGAGGATTGACAGAGCTGGATTTTGAAAAAGGTTCAGAGGAAATTCAAAATGATGGATCATTCTTATCATTAAGAAACTTTTGTTGTGGATGGAGTAGATCTTTATTAAAAATGAGTTCTAAACTATTCTGCAATATCAAGCACTTGCGACCCAGCATTCGTATCTGAATGTCAGTGTCCCAAAGCCTGACTCTTTCGTATCTGAATGTCAGTGTCCCAAAGCCTGATTCTTTCCCATCCTTGATCTTTAATTTGAGTTGGGTTTTTTTGGGGCACATGCTTTTCCTGTAGAACTGTAGTAACTTCAATAGACTCCAGATCCGATGCAGTTGCCTGCCTTCTGGGATCAGCACTACCAAGATACCAATCAGTACCCAGAAAAACGTGATTGGAGGGAAAATGGAAAGGCAGCTGCTGAGAAGTGAAGTCCTATGGGGCTGTAGATTAACACCAGCAGATTTTCATATTTTATTCAATGGTCTAGATAAAGCTGTAATAAGTCAGATCATTAAATTTGCACATGATACTAAAATAAGGGGAGTATTTAAGACTTGGAGGGATGTAAGAATAATCCTGACATTAACAAAATGGGCTCAGAGTTGAGATAGGAAATTAAAGGAGTATTCATTTAATGTAATGAAAAGTGACACACTTCAGTAAAAATAATGCCCAGGACAGATGCTGAGACAGTTACAACTGTCTGACATACTGTCTTACATACTAAGCTAATTAATATGCAAAGGGAGGGAGAATTACAAGTTATACTTGCATTGCCATCCACTTTCATAGTTTTACATGATAATAAGAAGACATGACCCCTGTCCTAAAGAGATAAAGATTAGCACAGACAGAATAATATACTGCTATTTAAGACAGAAAGACTAGGTGTTCGCCAGCACACTCCAGAAAGCAGAGCTACAGCCCTCTTGACAAGCCAGTCTTAACAAGAATCAGAAGAATGACTGTGGTTGCCACTACCACCACCATCTGTGACTTTCAACTATTTTCTTCTCTACAAAGTTATGTCTGATGAGAGGCTACTTCAAAATTACACAGATACTTTTTGAGAACATAAGCCCTCAGGTATGAAAAGAGCAATGTTAATGTTATATTGCCAACTCTCTGAATAATACTCAATAAAATTAAATGTCCTTTTCTAAGAGGAGGCAACCCCGCCCCACCCAGCAACCAAAAAAATCCACAACCCAATCTCTAAAAGCAGGCCTCCAACCCCATCTCAAGGTTGCATAACGAAAATGATCTGAGAATAAAGCAAGGAGAAAGCCAGTAAGATGCAGAGAAAAGGGAGAAAAAAACGAAACAACAAAATCAAGAAGAAAACAAACCTTCAAGCAGGCAGAAGGCAAAGGTCCTTAGCTCTAGTTCACAACCACCCCCCCCTCCAAAAAAAACAACCCCCAAAAAAACCATTAGAAACACAAAACCTATTTTGCTTATACAGCAAAAAGACTATAAAAGTCAAAGTTGTTCTCTACTAATACTACCATAATAGCATGTCATAAAACCTACCTCCAGATTAGAGTACCTCTTTTCATTATACCAGTGAAAATTCTGAGGAAGACTGAAAAGAAATGCCTCACAATTTACCCTTGAAGCAATACAATCACTTACTTCGAGGGCAGCAGGTTCCCCTGGTGTTCTTGGTTTAGCCAAATTTCTTCACCTAGCCTATTAACAGCCCCAATTAACTACAAGTGTAGCGCTGTAGTTAGACCTACTGTTTGTTGCAATTCGAAGAACAAAATTTCAAGGAAAAACAACAGCAGTGTTAACAGAGAAACTGTCAAGGTCATATGATTCATTTATCTAGGAGCTTAGCAACAAAGGAGAGCTGTGAAATACTGTAATAGCAATAAACCAATGGATTAACACAGCATCAAGTAACATCTTGAAGGAGATCAAAGTAGTAAATAAAATGAAATGCAGTGACAAGAATGAGAATAGGGTGTTCAGTTTCTTAACAGTATGAAATAGTGAATGAATTGCAAAGAAGCCACACATCTTAGAACGATATAAACAAAGAGGGAAAGAAAATGCTAGCAAAGCTTTACCTCAGTTAATAAGAATTAAAATAAAATTCTATTCCTTCTTTAATGAAACTTGTTAGTGTCTTTCCTAAACAAATAACATCAACTCTGATGTTTATAAATAGTGTTATCCTAAAATATTTAAACAAAAAGTAGAACAGTTAGAGGATAGAACTAAGTACTATTTAAGATTTCCAGAAAAAAACCCCAAATAATTCATCTAGCCTAAACTGCAGGGGGAAAAAAAAAAAAAAAAGAAAAGAAAAACAGTGACTCATACTGGTAAGCAAACCCTCTGATTTCAGTTTAGAAAACACAGTTTGAGATGTTTGTGAAAAGAATACATTACAGTAAGTATATCAATATCAATCAAGTCAGAAGATATATATATAGTACACTGTATCTGGAATCATTACACCACAGAAATAAAGCCCACAGTCTGTGATGTAAATTGAACAGAATCTGTTACAATATCACAAATTCCATGACAGTCAAGATAAAACCTCATTTAAATATAAACTTACCAGAGAATAAACCCATTGTGAATGAAGAGCGTATGAGGTGTCAGGATGACAGAATCACTTGCACTCAATATATGAGTGTGTATCTCATTGCTGCAAGCACCAAATTACAGCTGCAGAAGATTTTACCTTGATCACATTTGCTGTTAAATACTAAGGTCTAAGTTTGTATATGTATGTATACAAGCAACAACATTAAACGGTCTAATTTAACAATGCTATTTCCTATGTAAATCTGTGTAATTCCTCAGATAAAATAAGAAATACATGCAAATGGTTACTTCTTAATAGCAACTACTATAGAAGTTGGAAGAGACCCAAAATATGAAATCTTAATTTCTCACTACTTTTATCTTTCGTGTCTCCGCCAGCACTCCCCCCACCCCAGCCACCCACCACCCAATTGGACTAAAAGTTCACTGTTGTCTCTGTCTGGTTTGCTTCCAGTATGGAATAAATCCTTCAAGATTTCTGAACTTAATGATACCCAGTCTGAGTGAGTTTTTCCTCATTTGAATAATTCTGGATTTCTGTTTGGAAGAGATGGTAAGAACGGAAGTACCTATTTAATTTCTCTCTCACACATTATATTGTAAAAAATGCACGTCACTGTTTAGGTCAAGAAGGTAAGGAACTCTGATACTACAGCCAACTGGTCATATTAGAAGCAATTCCAAAACATCTACTTTCAATTATTTATTCTAAATTTATTGATGATTACTTTATCCATTGTATTTTAAGGCTTCTTTGCCAATTAGTTTGCCAGCTCCTCTTTTTTGATGCTTACTCCCTGAGGGCTTAAAGGTTATATGCAAACTGCCCTTTTTATTCTCCAAGGTTCTGGTATGCATACCAGTTGTGTTCTGACTACCTGCTGACACGTGGCAAAGCTTTCCACTCTTCTTCCATCTCTATGGTGCAGACAGCTGGTTACGCCAGTCTGAAAGCAGCATTTGCTGAGTCCTTAATCTGAAGAGGAACTCCCCGTTAATTCCAGCTACCGTTCAATCTACAGACAGCCCGGAGAAAGCAAACATACTATCTCTTACATTTTGTTTTTCTTCAACAGCTGAGTCCTTTTGCAGTCTCTAAATAGCCTTGTTGCTTTCTTCTGTGTATAGCTGACTGGAAATGTATCTAATATTGTGGTATTATGGACAGGATCTCATCAGCATCTTGTAAAAATTACATTAGGGCTTCTCTGTCTTAACAAGGAATTTCTCACTGAGTGCCTCCTCCTTTCTCAACCACAGTCCTTTAGAAAGCACTGGAACTGACTAACAAACCTAGCTCTTCCTTCTTGATTACTCTTGGTCACTTGTGTTTTGAGTTAAAATCAGGTTTTTGTCATTAGCTCTTCAGTGAATGACATTGTTGTTCCTATTACTAAAGTTCATTAAATTTCTGTTATTCTATTCCTTAAGATTATACTATATCCAAATCTGTCTCTCCTGATGTATTTCAGCTTTATCAACTAATACTCTTTCTGCACTGATTCTGTGCCAAAGTAATTAGAGAAAAGTTAAATAATAATAGCCCCAAGATGGAGTCTTTTTTATCAGCTTCTCCTAGCAGAATTAAAACAGGTGGACTGGGTAAGACCAACATTTCCCTTCTACCTAGATGCTTAAGGAAAGTACATGATTTTTGTGTTGAATAGCCCTTGATAGATTTTTTTTTTTATTCCATAAAGTATTTTTGAACTCCATAAACAGTTTTTATATTTATAACATTCTATAGCTGTAAACTTCACAGCTTAATTATGTGGCAGGTGAAATAGTATTCCATTTTCTTTTGAACCTAACAGCCTATAACTTCATTTGATGTTACCTAAATTTTCCAATATTAAAGAAAGTAAATAAGGATCCCCTACTGATGCCCTTTCTACTTGTGATTTTATAGACCACAATCATATTCCCTTTCAGCAGGCTTTTCTTGAGGCTGAAAAGGCCTCATGTATTTAGTCATCCATTTTGTCTTTTTCCTTACATGCCTTACAATTCCTGCATTTATCATAATCTCTCCCAGCTTTGCTAATAATTTCCTATGCAGCATCATATAAAATTATTTGTTAAAGTATTGATGGATGATGTATTATACTGTTCTTGTCTAAAAAATCAGTTACCCCTTGTAGAAATGGCAGCAATTTAGTCTGGCATGATGTTACCTTGGTTAACCTGTGCTGCATTTTATTCTGTTTCCTATTTACCTGCACATTTTAAATTTTTCTTTCTTTTACTTTTCAAACACTTTTGAATTCTATTGAGGTCAAACTAATGAGCATCAAATTACTTCAATAATTTTCTCCTTTTATCTAACAGAAGTGTAGTATCTGTTGTTTTTCAGTGATGAAAACATCCTTACTCCTTCATTAATTTGGAACAGGGAATAATGTTTGCCCAAAGTTGAACTCATTAAGCTTACTTAGTTTTGTTTCCAGCAGTTATTTCCTTTTTTATGTATTCAAACTCCTGAACTTTTCTCATTTTGCTTTCATGTTCTGTATCTTCCTCTTAATTTAAAACTGAAACAAGGCATTCATTTGGACTGATTTGTAGACCTGCTTTCTGAATTTATTTTTCCATTCTGTTTACAACTTATGAGCTCAATATTTTGCAACTCTCAACTGATCCTTCATAGTGTGTGCCTTCCTAGATAAAATTTTATTTGCTGATGAGTTCATTTTTCTATTCCTTTTAGATTTACTCCTAGTATATTTTTAAGTGTTGATCTAGATAGGCTTAGAACTTTTCCTACATATTTATGTTCTTCCTGCAGTCTACAAATAATTCTTTCATCTTTGCAGCTCTGGTTGTACGACCTGTCTAGGTGTCATTGGGAGGGATCACTACCTCAATGCAGTGCGTTTCTGCTACCTTGCATCGGCACGGATCTGGTGATGTGCCCGAACAAACACACTATCCCCATAGCCCAAAAGTGATGTAGCAGGCATCCAGGTGGTTCTGCAGCATTGCAGTCTGTCACAGCTGAGTTGACGGTGGATTTTAATAAGACAGGACAGGCTCGGGCAGGATTTCTCTGTCCTGTGCTCTCAGGACACAATGTTCCAAGAAGATTATTAGCACAGCACTGTGCAAATACGGGCTGGAGCCGTTCTGAGCTTATGATGATGATGAGCTTGTATGATAGAAGAGCAGTACAGAGAGGCCTAAAAACCTTTGCAGAGTCTGCTTGAGGATGGTCAGGCATACAAGAAGTTCCTGGCCATAGCAGAACCAGGTGCCCATATAAAAGACCTTTACAGTGTCCCTATCCTCTGTTTCTTGTGATCTTATTTGCTAAGTATCCAGCACAGATTTTAGTGAATTTTACTCATTACAATTAAATAAACCTGTCCCTTACTACGTGTCTTCAAGACTAGAGAAAGAAGGTTTCATTTGTTGCTTCTACTATTCTCTCCTTATGCTCATTTGAGCAATCAATGATCTTGCAAGCACAGTCAGATGGAGAAAAGTGACTCTACACTGTTTGCTTGCTTGAAATGATGTCACTGAAACTGCTTATACAAGCCAAATGGATACAGTACCAAACCTGGATTATTCTTATGTGGCAATATTTGCGCAGAAAAGTCATAATACACTGACTAAACTACTTGATTTTTTACTATTTTATCCTTGTACAGACACTCTTAAAGCACCAAATAATGTGATAGAATTCCTATTAAATAAATGAAAGGTGAGATTAATTTGGATATATTTTTATTATAAAAGTGTCTTTACAACATCATTAACATTTTATTTCTCCCTCAGGCTCTGTAAATGCTGAATAAGAACAGATAACATAATGCTAGCTGTAAAACTTGAACATTTCTCACCATGCAGCAGGAGAAATGGATATATTATTTATATGAGAACAATAAATGGAGACATTATCAACTGTTTTATATGGTATTTGAAGGGGTTTATACACAGAGATTTGCAAAACATGCAGTTCAGAAAATAGTTAAGTTATTCCAGGCTTCATCAAGTACTTTTGCACTCAGATTGTTTGAATCAGTTATGTTTGCTCTTTTAAGAACATACTTCGTCTCTTCATTTCATAGTAAGATCTCTGTCTCACTAGCTCCCTGACTGAGTTGTGTTTTTATTGTCATGATGGAGGTATAAGCCATGTTGCTACTGGTGAAGATACACCAGAATAAATAAAAGCAAAATGTGATCTTAAGATATGTGAAACAATATCAAGAAGTAAAATGTAATTAAAACCTTGGGTTGTTTGAGAAAATAAGTTTCCTTTAAAAATCAGAATTAATTGAAATCAAATCGTATGAAAAAAAAAAAAAAAAAAAGGAAACTCTACCAAAATCTATCATCTGAGGCAACAATGAAACCTCCTGCTTCTTTCATGATCTGAAATATTGGGGAATTCTTTATCACATCCCTGTAGAAAAGAAGAACCTAAGGAAAAGGCTCCAAATTCACAACCTCTAGCAAATAAACGTGAAACTTTCATATCAGGATATTTATCATGGGCCAAATGTCATGGAGATACATGGGTTGAGGAAAATAAGGCATGTTTCTCCGGTGTGCATGAAGGGACTCTGGGAGTCCTCAGGAGGATGAGGGACAGAAGGAACAGAGGCTGTCCTGGGGACTGTGCTTGTCACAGCACGCTCTCCTTGTGCATTTCGGATCTCCTAGTTTCTCCTGGAGATTTTGTGAGGTAGCGTTACGCAGTACTGCCTACTGCTGACATGAGGGACTGAATGTTAGAGTCTTCTCATAGTACATACACATTAAAAAAAATGTAAGTACCTTGGTTAATTTATTGTAATGTAAATCCATCGGCCATATTTATTCATTGTCTATCAGTCTTACATCTTTGGACATGTCTAGGACTCTTGCCGTAAGTTCTACACAGACACAGCCATATTCACAATATAATCCAGAGGTGTGAAGATGGCTTGCTTAGAAAAAATTGAGCTAGTTTAATTCTAAATAATCTGGATGGTTCTGTCCCTTTGACAACACAGACTTCAGTTGGTTACGAGGGAGGCTTGCCCAGCCTTTGCTCACTGGCTGACTGTTATTGCACACATTCTGTTAGATTTGGTCTTATCAATACTTGCCAAAGTCTTGCATATAGCTATAGGTGATTCAGTGAAACCCTGTATTTGTTTCGCTTTGAGGTTGCATATTTGGTTGATAGGTTTCTGCTAAACAAACTTCAGATATCTGCGTAAGTCTCTAAGCTCACTCATCATCAAAAGAGAGAAAGGCACATATTTTTCTTGAGTCCAATTTGAACTCTTGCTACGTTTTTCTTTTTGCGCTGGTATTTTCATTCTTGTATGTGTTTTGATGACAGATATGTATCTGCTTTTTTTTTTTTACCGAAACTTTTAGTTGCCAAACAATTTTTATTTTACTAATACACATTTGGATTTTTTTTTTTTTTCAAAAGATTATTCTTCAAAGGTCCAATAGATGTCACTATCAAAATATAAAAGAGAGCTGGCTGTGTAACGCAGTCAAAGAGAAAGGCAGCAGGGAAGCCTTCCTCACTGGACTGCTTCAATTCCCAGCATGACAGCATAATTCATTGAGCTAGACATTGAAGTCAGCAGCTGCCAGGCAAATAGTGCACATCTTTTCATTCTTTAAGCCCTTACTATTAGATCAAAAATACCTAATAGTTTCACTGAATATGAAAGCAAGACTGAACCTACTGAGTGTCTGGGCTAATTACCACTTTCCTGTTAGCTTTTTGCTCTCTCCTGATTCAACTACAAAAAATGGCCTATCTTTGCTTTAGCCCACTTTGCACATTACTGTTCTGTGTTTTACAAACGCTCGTTTTTCCTGTCGTTTTGGATAGCATCTAGAGTAAGTCTCCTATGAAGCTTTACTACTGCTTTTGGAATGACCTGTCAAAACATGATAGCGCTGCTTGAAATGCATACGTAAAGCTTATGAGTGAAATTATTTCAGAGCCATTTGCCCGTGCTACAGAAATCTTTCAGCTTTTGTACTGACCAAGCAGTTCTTTTTTGTCTAACCCCTAAATTCTGTGTGAATATTGAAATCTGTCATTGTTCTGAATCTTTTTCATACTGCTTGGAATAGAGCAGCAAAACCCTATGTAGCTACTGTGTCAGCTCTGCTACATGACACTGAGATGACTCTAGCAGCTCTACTGCCTTGGAAAACAAGCTACTTTAAAATTTAAAAAACATTTTGCAACACCTAATTCTTGGAAACGTACCTGGGAATGGGAGGCTTTCTACCTTTAGAAGATCTAGTGACTTTTTCTATAAATGTCTGTAAGCCCATATGTTGAATGTCATTTTGACCAAGGAGTAGAGCATTTTCACTGGTGCAAGTTTTGCAAAAACTGCACCAGGATCCATCCCCAAACTAAATTGTGCCACAAGATGTCAGTATCCAATGCAAACAGCTCCCATGATCATGACTCCCTGTGATCTGCTTGTGAACCTTGTTCCAGTTTGGAGTTATTTTGAGCAACAAATATGTCCAAAAGGTTGCTAGTCTATTTACAAGCAGCTAGCTGAAGGACCAAAGAGACAAAAGTCATTGAATAATTTGTTGCAAATGAGCTATCCAGCCTAGAGCCCTATTGCTCTAGAAAGTCTTCTCACTCTGTCTAGAATCCTGGACCCATGCACTAATTCGAAGACACAGACACTTGGATGGTTCTGCTAATGACAAGCCTGTGGCTCCCAGTCTAGGAAACCATTGTATTTTAATGCAAATGTCTTTGTAAAAAGTTTCTGCCCTAAGCTACAAAACTTACAATATGCTACTGCACTTCCCTTTCAAACCATTTCTTAGAGTTTGGCTAAGCCACACTTTAATGAGCTTAGGATGTGCGGAAATTCAAGGAGCCAAAAAGAAAAAACAACCAAACACAGAGGTCAGCACAGCTACCCAATTTATGTCAGCCAAGTCTCAGGCTCTTCTTAGTAAAACACTGTAGGAATAGGACAGTGCTGTTCCTTATGTCTCATCTGCCTAAAAAATTTAAAAATTTCAAGACCAGCTTTGGTTTGGGATGATGGGAACCTCCAAAAGGTATAAACATCAGTGCATGCTGGAGACCACTAAGTATGAGCACACACTATAGGTTGCAGGGTTTCTTCCCACGAGAAATGGCAGCACCTGAGAACATATACTCTAGTTCTTAGGGAACACAGCAAGGAGCTTTTTCATTTGCTTTTTACCTGCTGTTTCTTGTTGAAGGAGGGGTTACTCTTTGATATCTCACTAATCTTCTGCGATGTGCAAGAACCTTATCTGTGAAGCTCTCTTCATCTTGGAATCAGCTTATTAGAGAAAAGTAGACCCCAGGTCCTCACACACGGTGTCTAAGCAGTTTACTTGGGTGACCACCTCCAGAGATTTTGTAAAATGGGCAGCCAGAAAGCAGATTGAAACTGCACAGAATCACTCTTCTTGACTCTCAGAAAAATCTTGCATGGGTAACACATACACAGGAGATGATGCTAGGGTCCTCAGCCAAGATGGCTTTCCCCATTAGTGTAGTTTTCCTGTAGAAGGTGTAAGAAAGGCACTGAGACTTTTCAAAGAATCCAGTGAAAAAGTCAAAAGCAGTGGCCTCCAATAGCAATTGCCATTGCACAGAAAAATCATTAATAGGATTTTATGAATCAGATTTTCTCAAACATCTAGATTACAGGATTTTATCTAGCCAGTAATTCCATACATATAAGGATAAAGAAAATAAAATGCGAAATAAGCGATGACCACTGCTATGAAAAGCTGAAAAGGGAAAGTTTAGTAGGACTTCCAATGCACAGTTGAAAAAATTAACCTATTTTCTCCAGAGAAGCAAATAAGATGGAGAAACCATGAAAGAAAAATATATTTCTACATAATTGTAGCTCACTTCTCCCTAATCAGAAGCTGTTCTCCAGAAGAACCAAACGTAAGAGCAAAGTCATGTACTGTTATTATTTTGCACCTTTTTAACCTTAGCATCTGCTGCATACGTAGTCAGTAAAACATAGAGGTTATGACTGCACTTACTCAGAAATACTAGCAGAGTGGTTGAGAAATATGACTATGCCTTCTGGAAAGCACAAAAGTATATCTACATATCCTATTCTGTGAGAATTCAGACATAAATCTCTACATCTTAGAAACTAAATGCATATCTTCTAACCAGACAAGCTCAAGGACTCAAGCACTATTAATTCTGTTGCTCTGAGATCTCCTTAACAGGAAAATAGGCCTTACAGTTGAGTATTTTCCACAGAATATATTTAGACTACATAACCACTTTTTCCATAAGTTCCAGAAAATCTTCCAGAAAAAACAAAAACATCCCAGTGCACATTTTTGGCAAATTTGACTGAGCTCAGACTGTGCAACTGTACTTGAAATGTTGAATTACTTTTACTAATATTAATAATACAGTGATCAATATTTTCTTACACTTATTAACAGTAACGTTGGTCATTACTGCTGTTTCCCAGTAAAATCTGACTGCAAGACATCTCTGGTAATTTCTTCAAACACTGACAAAAATTAACCTTATAACTACTACTCTGTGTTACACTGCCTACAACTATACTGTTTGTGAAATAAGATCTAGAGGAAATATTACCTGAACCTTTGTTCATTCTGAAAATTAGAAAGAAGTACTTTTTTTTTTTTTTTAAATACGGAACCTCTGTATCAACTAACCAGAAGTGGTTTCTGCTGGTGATTCACAAGCATTGCATACATATACTCATCCTGTTAAATGAGAAAACTATGTAGGAAATGTACTAATTTATGCACTTTAATGGATGTATTTGTACCACCATCAATAGCCAGTGCTACATCTTGCATATTTTCATTAATCTGCATATAAGTGCAATAGTATCTGGCAGGACCATAAAGATGTGTATTGCGAATACCCGTCAAATACTCAAACCCACCAGCATACCATTTCATCTTCTTGATTCAAGTATTGGTAGAAAAATCCCCCTATGTATTAAAAGACCCATGTGCTTTGCACTTACCCAAGCCATAGTGTGACAGAGAACTTCCTGAACAGAAGAAACCCAAAGAATAACAACAACAACAACCACCACCACCACCACCACCACCACCACCCACAAATAGGCCACAGGCACTGTTTGTGAACCACCTTATCTGTCCTTATTAACTTTCTATTTTGAATGAGAGGGACTTTGTGCTATTCACTTCTGTGCCCGATAGGATTGTAACTGCCAACCTCCTGCTGCTTTCCTCGGCCCGGGCATACCCCTCCGCTGCCTCAATGGGGCAACCTGTGCTCCTCTCTCACTCTGCAACTTTTGCTGCCCAAGACCACCTCCGCTTCCTCCCTTGGAAACACTGGGGAGACTGACCATCTCACCTTGCTTAGGCTGCTTGCTGTGGTACAATGCCCACCTCTGCCAATGCTCAGATGTCTCTCAGGCACACTCAGAGTTGAGTTATTTTTCATGTAACATCTTAAGAGCGGGTTGATTCCTCAGGGAAAATGTTATGGGCTTCCATTAAGAGGTGCAAAGAGGAAGCTATTAGTAGTGTACAGCAAGTTTCCATGGTCCTCTAACACCCAGGACTATGCTAACTAAATTCCAATGCTACCACAGGGCTTTCTTGCAAGGAGAAATCCTGGGGAAAAACATACTGAGCAATAATTCTGCTTTTGTAGCACAAACTGTTGTTCATTGTTCTTCATTAATAAGGCCATTTATACATGTACTACAGTTCAATTATCAGGCATAATTAACCATTATTAACCATAGGCATGAGGGACTCAGATTTTCCTATGAATAATAGGAATACTGATGGCAAAGAAAAAAATATATTCAAGTATGTATCTTATTATTGGTCACAAAGGCATGGATACATTACTCCTCTCTTACAGCTGTATTTCAGGGAAAATAAGTCATGTATAAAATAAAGCCAAAGGTGATCTGACCTTCAATGACAAACTTTGCTGTCAGAATCTTAGAAACATCCCTTTCATTTCTCCTACTGATCCCTGATCATCAGGCTTTCCTCTGTTAGACATCACTGTGAAATCCAGTTTGTGTTGATGGATAGGAAACTAAGAGTACTTGAGGTTTTCCAAAAATATGCATGTTGGTACATACCTACACTGCTGCAGTGTATAACACCTTACCCTCCCTGAAAGCATTTTTTTTTTGCACTGTGATTAAAAGAAGAGCAAAAATAAAATCTGTGCTTTCACAATGATTAAAGGTAATGAGTCAGCCGTGAGTCATGAGTGGAGAGTAGGTAAGGGGCTGTTAGAACTGAAATCACAAGTGCTGCTCCTTGAAGCAAAGGAGTAATGCCATTATCTTCAAATAACAGGCTCATGACCTCAGTGCAGGCAGACACCAGCAAAAGACATGATCACACTCAGTAAGTTAATAGGCTATTCTTTGATCTAAAAATTGTAGTTCAATTGTTTTACAGTATTTTTCTTTCCTGACAACCATTTCTATAATTGTAATTTATGTGCTGATAAGTACTTACATTCAAGGTTTGTGGAAAAATGTAAGTAGCAGAAACACCACAAATTCCATAATGTTTAAAATGTTCCATGATTTTCTTTATTCATTTAATCTTTTTTTAATCAAACATTATTACTGCTGGGCTGCCTGCTGCTGCCACAGTAAAATAAGCAGGTTAGAAAATATTGCGTAAAAACTGTAGCGGTACATCCTGAGGCAGAGAGAGACAGTGACAGCTAAAGCACGGCACTGAAGGGACAAGTAAGTAGAAGGAATTAATAGCAAAGAAACAGGAGACGGAGTAGAAACTGGGAAAAGGACAGTTATTGGGATGGAAATAGAAAATGAATCATTAGAGGACACTCGGCAGATACATATGAAATAAATAAATATAACTTTAACAATCTATGAGAAGTGTATTGTGTGTTTTGAATACTAGAAGAGCTTGTTGACTGATAGGAACAGTAAAGAAAGTAGTCACCTTTAGGTAAGTATGTTTGGCTCTCATCTATTAAAATAAAATAGCATATTTGTGGATAGGAAAGATGCCATTATGTACCTCCACACATAACAAACCTAAGGCAAGACGGGAGAGGATTTTTTGCAAAGAAAAATAAACACAAGAAAGAGACAGACAGAAAAATGGGAAGAAAGCATAAAGGAGGAAGCATTAAAAATTTAGCAAGGGGTGGGAGGGAGAGGACTCGTTTTGTATCATTTTTCTTTGCCAAACCGTAAACACAAGGACACTCAACAGTTCATTCTTACTCAGTGTTTCCACATTTTTCTGCTGTTTTCCATAGGTGGGGCAAAAATGACAAAGGACCGAGCCAAGTTTTCCATTGGCCCTGATATTAATATGGAAGTGCTTCTCCAGTGTGTGAGATATCTTATTTTTGCTTTACCTTGTGGTTTGTATCTGAGTTTCAAACTCGGTATTTTTGCACTTCTTTCCTCTGTACAAGGAGAAAACCCTGAAGTCCACAGTATATCTCTTATTTGCTTTGACCAGAACTGCTGTGAGTGACAGGTAAAGTGACATACTGTGGCTGAGGTCTGCGTGTGCTGAGGGTTACTGAGGGTAGTGGGCCCTCAGAGAGACGGCTCTGTGGCCCACTTTGTTTTCATTCCAAACTGAACAGGTCAAACACCCGCAGGGAACCAGGAAACCCAGCAAAACTCTGTCTCATGGCCGTTGTATATGCCTGTGCTGGAACCAGAGGGTTTATGGAAAAAGGATAGACCAAGAATAACTTTTTCCCATTCAGCATTAGCAATCCCAAGAGTATAAGAATCGTGAGTCAGGCCTCATGTAATCACTAGGGTGGATTAAAAAGGAAAATATTTTAAAATATTACCTATTAAAGTCTTCTCCTTTGCCTCTTAGATTTTGAACCTTCTATAGCTCTTGTTTCCAGCAGTCAGAAACATTTGTTAAAGAAAGCAAATAAGTAATAAAAAAAAAGAAAGAAAAAAAAATACCTAAAGTCAGCAGTCACAGGATTCCAGGAGCCAGATTTTTAAGAAAAATGTCAACTGTGGGCAACATAGTTTGCATAATATTACAAGATGTGGCAATGCTTTGAGTATCCTCTGAGAGTTATTGCTCTCCTTGATGAACTCCATCGCTGAGCCATAGCTCATTTTATCACAAGTTAAAGAGCAAAGAAGAAAAGTCTGAACAACTCTTACCTTCAGGGACATTCAGCTTAGTAGTGTCTAATCACATGACATAAAATCCTGAAATCTCACATAATTTTTTCTGTAAAAAGGAAGCTTCAAAATATCTGATCAACTACCTCCTTTTAGATAATGATTTAGATAACGATGTCCCTAATCCCACAGACTTGAGAGAAAACTGGAGACAGGAAAGACAAGAGAAAGGGCCCTGAGTCCTTTATATACATAGCTTACAGCTTTAACTGTCATCATTTATCCATCAAAGGGCTTTGATTTTAATATAACCCAAAGAACACCGTGTTTGCCACTTACGGGAACAAGTAATTGTGCAACTGTGTTACTTTTAATTAATACAACGTACCAAAGCTTGAGTTGCAGTAAATATTGTGTCATTCTTGTTTTCCATACAGGGAATGCTTTGCCCTGATCCTGAGGTCAGCAGCAAGTTTTTCAGTGACTTGAATGGCGCAGGGTCCAGTCTCAAATGAATACAGGATTCAGCTGCTTACTTCTGGGTTTTCAGTAACTTGATATTGCTGTGCACACAGTCCGGGAAAGGCCATGTGTGGGGATGTGACTTTTCAACAGCTGGAAGAGCAGGGGAAGTCACGTTTTTAACACTCTTGCTGAAAAAAAAAGTTCTGTTTATCTACATTTTTCCCCCAAGGTGTGCCACTGGGGAGTTTAATGACAAACAAAAACCAAAAGGAAGTCTTAAGCAATACTGCAAATATTACAAATGTTATTTATGAAGCTTCTCATTTGGACATGTGAGGCTAGGGTTTTAGCCTGCAGAGTATTTTTGTTTCCAGAGACATCAAACAGTGGCTCTCTAAAAGAAACATAGTTACTAGCACAAAAATCTACTAGTTCTGCATCAATATTTCGTTCACTAATTTCCCCACATAATTCACCTGATTTCGTGTGATCCCATACATTGTTTTGAATGACACAACATGGTCAAACACTAAAGAAACAAGCAATGGAATATTAAAAAGGGGAGGGGAGAAGGGTGACTTACCAAAATATCACTAATAGATCCTAGCAATAAGCAATGTTCGCAGTTAGCATTTAATTCATTCAATTAACTGTATGTAATACATTAACTACACATAATTCAATTCATTGGTCATCTAGTCTCCAGAGTCTCTTGATTACTCAAAACCAGAGATCTTTGGGATGGCTGTTTCACTCTAAGCAGTGGCTATAAAGACAGTATGAACTAGATCCAGAACTGGTGTTAGGTGCCTAAAATACTGAAAGAGTTTATATTTCAAAACAATCATGGCAAGCAAGTTGACAGGGATATAGCTACCTACCTGCGAGAACGACGCAGTCAAGGGTGTTTCTACGAGCTTGTCCTTGAAACTCTTCTCTGGAATAGGCAAAGCCTAGCTCCCAGTCTGTATCCAAAGGATTGCTTATACATAGCCAGTGGATATTATTGTAAAGTACAAGAGTCTCGGACATTCATGACGAGCCTGTTCAAGCCCTCAGCCAGAGGAATCATTCTCAGACTTTGTATTGCTCAGGATACAATGGGAAGAATGTTGTTCCTCTCCTGCACCTTGCTTTCAAACAACCTATATGCAACGGCAACTCCTTGGAAATAGAAAATCGGGATTTAAAAACCCTTGGAAAAGAGGAAATTTATTTTGCCCCTGCTTTAATGACTAGGTTGTCTTCATCAGCCACTTTTTATAAGGGACACAGTTCTGTTAGACATGTTAGATGTTCCCAATGGTGGACCTCCCACCCCCATTTGGCTAAGTGGGGCTGCTAAATTGAAACTGAGGAACATTTCATTTCCAGATTCCCATCAAGCTGAGAAATGAGACGCTTTTAAGACAGGAAAGTTAGGTTTCTGTAGAGTTCAGGATCTCTGAGAGAGTAGGCTGTAGCAGGTGTATATTTGGATTATACTTTGTGCCTGGGTTTTGCATATTTCATTTATTAGAATTGACCTCATATGAGTGCAACTGTTTTCCTTCAGATAAGACCTTAGTTAAATTACTGTCTCTTTTATATTTGTCACTAGTTTATCTGCATTTTTTTAATTTATTTGTAGGTCACTGATAACGACTAGAGTGAGAAACTGGTGATTCACTTAGAACATTTACACCTTAATCTGAATTTACTTTAGAAAATACATTCCTTTCATTACTTTATGTAAATAAATGACATTCATTATGATATCTTTAAAATTCATTTAATTTAATTAAAATCTTCATTATTGTCTTTCAAAGAATGCAAATTTTTAAATGCAGAAATCCTGTTCCTGTCTCTTTAAGGGATTTATTTTGATAAGGAAACTGACTTTCAATATGACTCTTCATTCTGTTACTTAGTTATTATATTAAACTGTCCTCAAAATATTGCTGTGAGGCTGATGTCACTATTACAAATTTTGAAAATATAGGCATACTAACTTATGGAGTCACATAAGAAGTTTGTAGATTGTGTTGTACTTCTGGAATCAGATTCTATCATTTTCTTAAAGATCCTAGAATAGCTTTGTAAGGAAAAGATCCCAAGTGCAATACTTTGATTATGGTGACAGACACCATCAGTATTACCATCATCCCCATTCCACAGATGGGGAAATTCAGGCAAAGAGATAGTAAGTTTTGGTCAGAACTGGTAGTAGCAGAGAAAGGTCCTGGCTGTCACACCATTGTGTTAGTCACGAGATTGTATCTCCACTCAAACTCCCCTGTATATAACTGTATTTATCCATTTCTTAAAAAGACATTGGAAGCCTATCTTGTTATGAATAAAAGTTTGAATTAAACTTCGCAACAAGTATTTAAAATCTCATTTCTTCTGGGTTTTTCTTGGGCCAGTTTTTTCATCTTCTCCTTATCTAAAGTGAAGAAAATCCTCTATTTTAACATGCCTTCAGTTTAGGAAGGTATTATCCTTACTTTGCATCCCAGGTGTCAGTACCTCTAACCAAACTAACACCTCCTTTCTCAGTCAAATATTTCAAGGTCTTTGAGCATAATCGAAAGTGATAGGCACAAGACATTTGATACAGAAATGGAGTAACTTAAAACTTGGGTTTAAAAGTAAAAATTTATATAAAATTTAGCTGATATTATCACTAGACATTGGATCAATTTTATTTATATAACATTATTGAGTTTCTGACAATTTATTGGAAATGTCCAATTATGTAGACAGTGGCATCTGTTACAGCTAGAGACTGAAAATATGGCTTAATTAGAAGTAGACTATCTGTCTAATCTGAGATGTCTGTTAGCATGTCATTAACAAGGAAAATGGAACGGGAAAAAAAAAACCCAACCCAAACTTAAACCCGTTTTTAAATCCAGGTATTACTACTAGTTTGAAGCATGCAAGAGAGAGCCTACATTTTTTAGCTACTTGACTTTAAGCACTTCTAAAAGTCTTGGAGCCAAATAAAAACTTGGAAGAGTGTGAGGAAAGAAAAACAACCTAGCTCCAGTATTTTTGCCAGTCCTGCTGTTTGGAGACTCCCTTTACCATTTGTATTTAATTTTCCTATCTTAGTACAAACCATCTTTCCAACAGCTCCTGAAAGACAAGACATGCATCTCCCCTGAGGTCACCCCGGCAGGAAATTACCAGAAATTAAGGGCCCAGCCTTGCAAATATTTTGTCACGTGAGTAACATTAGTCAATGGGATACCCATGTGCAAGTGCTGGCTTCATCAGTATTTAAAGTTGGCAACTGCAGGTGTACTCCTTAAATTATTCAGTCTAAACTGCAAGTCTGCATTATACGGCACATACATTGGCCAATTTTATTGAAGATGTTTCAACTCATACTAGTTCCAGTTATTTTATCATGCTGGTTTTAATCATTTTCTTGCCTCGACTACTCATCCTCATGTAGCTGTATGTTACGAACATTGAATTGGGCATGACATTGAGATTCTAGTGTAATTCAATCATTACGGAAAAACCGACATTCACATATGTTTATGTTTAGCCTCAATAGGAAGACAGTCAGCCACTTTATACCAGGTTACAACAAGTATGATTTTAATTATTCATCTCGTGAAAAATACCCTTCACATATGATTACTAACAAAATCACTGCAAAATGCAATTAGCTTTACATGGTTTCTAAGACTTGGTAATCCCTTGAATGTAAAAATATATGTTGTGAATGAGCATTTTGTTTAAATTGGGGGGAAATTAAATATATTTTAAAACAATCAAATAAAAAAGAATACACATCCTAATAAATGTTTCAGACCTTCATATGAAATCACAAACCTCCCCTATCATAAGTGAAATGATTGCGATTAGGTAAGAATCATGTCTGATTAATTCCAAGGAACTTAGCAGGTCATTCCAAAGTGCTGTTTCCATAATTAATGTGATGTTAGATCTGCTCTTTCAGTGATGTTTATCTTTGGATGAAGTGATCCGCTTCATAATTTGGACTCCCCAGAATGCAGCGCAGAGAGAAAACAACACCTACAACACAGAATTTAAAATGAGAAATATTATATAAGATTTTTTTAAATTATACTTGTCTGTAAACATAATGAATGGGTGAAAACACAGAGCACTCAAGTAGAAAAAATTCCAGCAGAATTCTAGGTATACTGACAAATTCACTTTAGGAATGTATGCT
>NW_009646937.1:45829-66607 GCF_000708025.1 Charadrius vociferus | reverse complement strand
CCTGCTTGATTTTGTTGTTTCTGAGTGGTACCAAAAAAAGGTAACTGGCAAAATCTGCATGACCGTCCCTACTTTGTAATGAAGTTTGCATTTGGAGTACTTAGAGTCATATATAATAAGACAGGACAATAATAACACCAGCTGTGACAAAAGGTAGGTGCAAAAATGTTAACTGCTTTTTCAGCAAATGGTCCGAAGAATGCTGGCACTGTAAGTTGCATGGTGGGGTACAAATAGCTGAAGTAACCTTAAATATAATGTATGGCAAAAGAAGTGTTCTAGCTACATTACAATAGATCAGTACTTATTCCCCATCCTGCTATTCATGAAAAGATATAAACTAGGTTGGAAACAACTTAAAGATGTAATATTCTTTATCTTGTCCTTGGCTCTATGCATATTTTTTTTATTTTTTTTTAGTCAGTGAATGAGAGATCTAATAATATTTTTCATTAGTTTATTTGCTGAAAACTGCTTTGGAACATTTGCAGGGTAAAGTCTAATTCAGGTAATAGCTTTTTTCAAAGAAAACAAGAGAGCAGGATAACAAGTGTGAGTACATGTGTGTATGGGAAATTTTGTATTTTAAAAGTCCTGAAAGAAACCTTTGTCTTTCACTTAGAAAAAAATCTTAAACTTAGGAAATTGCAAAATTAAGACAGCTGTTATGGGGTACTGAACTAAGTGATTTTTTTTACCGTCAGTTAAAACAAAACATTTAATTTATACTGAAAGATGTTTTGTTCGGGTGTTTTTTTGTTGTGGTTTGAAGGGACAGCAAAAATTGAAAAGAAAAGGAATTTTGGAGTGAGGTTATAATAATTCTTTTCTCAGGTCAATCTGCAGTCAAAACATGACTTCTGACGAGGAGAGAACCAATTTTAACATTAACGTCATTTAACATGCAAAATTTAACAATGCATGGCGCAAAAATCTACTTCTGTCCTCATCTACACAGTCACTCACCAAAGTACATGAGATTTGAATGTCCAATATAAATAATAAATGACCATAACACCTAAAAGGTACTAATTCTGCATTCATTGAAGGGAATATGATAGAATCAGGTCTGATCCCTCTCAAACTGTTTGGGACAGGTACAGGCTTCAAGTAAGCTACGCAGTACGTACTTAGTAGCACAAGATGGAAGTAACACAATGTATCAGTAAGTAGAATTCCAATCAAATGGAAAAAAAAAAATAAAATCAAATCCCCCATCAACCTCTATTGAGACAAATTCCCTTCAGCTATTTTCACTGAAGGCTTTAATTCCACTTGAGCAAGTGTAGGCTGTCTACTGTGTTTTAAACTTCTGAGGACACTGTTAGTGCAGTATTTGTGGTCCCAAGACTCATAAAATTCTCACCAAAAGACTTATAAGAATTTCAGACCTTTAGGGATAAAAGGTTTAAGGTTTTTTTCTTGCATTATCACAAACACCTTGTAAAACTGCATAGCTCTATGTTAGAGCTATGGAACAGAAAGACATTTTAAGCAGTGCTGCAGGCACATACTCTCCGTGTTTTGTGAGATGCCTTATTTCTATGCTGAGATGCCACGTTGAAGAAAAACAACTACATATAAGTATCTGTATTTCTGATTTGGCTGTTATGTAATTGGGACGAGTGTGAATCACGACATACATAAAATGATGACTTAACATATAACATGCTCTTACTGTGGAAAAATTCTTTGTCGTGCCATCTCCAGAAACAGATCTTACCCACTTGTCATAATTAGTACTTCTCTGGCACGTTACTAAACTCCTTTCATTCCTCACCTCAGAAAGATCACTCCTATTCCTGGAAGATGCATTAAATATAGAAGTATTTCATTTTCAGAAGAAGCACGTTTAAGCACATTTAATGACTGAGGTGCAGGGCATTTGTAGGGGATTAATGACTGCTGGGAGATGATGATCACCTGAAGCACAGCCATGGGCCATTAAGCCCCAGGAAATGTCCTCAGCTAAAGATAGTTATTGCTATTATAGCCAGAAAATGAAAAAAACATCTCGGGTGAATTTTTCTTTTTAAAATGGAGTGATGCAGTTTCTTCTTTCCTAATTAAATTCTTTATTGTGAATTTCTTAAAGCATGCAATCAATGCTTGTGGGGGCGTACTTCAAATTGCAGTTATTACATCCAGAATGAAAAACCACATACTGCACATTGTGGATCTGCAGAACTAGTTTGGCTTCACAATGCTATAAAAGTCTTGATTCACTGCCTATCAATGTCAGGACTGGCAGTACTCGATGGAAATGATGTATTCATGAAACAATAATGCTGCAAGGTTGTGGGGGATAGGGTTCAAGAAAAACCCAAACATCAGGGGAAAAAATTTAGGGGCCACATCCTCCCTTGCATGACAGCAATTCTAGTTGGTTCTGCTACTATAATGCTGACCTACCCTGAGCAAAGCCAGCTGTATGGGGCTACCAAGCAGAAACTTGCTGTGTAGGTTGGAGTTCAGTTTCTTTTGATTGCTGCTACATATTTTGGAGTTACAAGGCTTGACCCACTTGAATGAACGGTGCAATCAGGTGATGTCAGCAATGGAAAGCTGAGACGATACGTGCCAGAATTTTGAGCAGACAATAGCGTAGGCAGCAGGAAGCAGTAGAAGAGCATTCCACCAGGCCACCTGAACTATAGTTGACCGGTATTTTTCTAATGCCCTTGGCAAAACATATTTCCTGAATCCCATTTGCAGATATTTTGCACTTTCTATTCAAGTCTCTCGCACCCTAACAGGTTGGTCTTTGGCTTTGAGTTTTGGTTTATTTTCCCTTTTAGTTTCTAAATTATTGTCACAGAAATTCTCATTTCTCCTTGTATTGTCCAACCCAGCTAATATTTGTCCCGTGATAAAAATATTCACATATCATTTTCGTAATTCAGCCAATTTTGAAATAAAAAGACAGAATTAAATAGTATATTTTTCTTTCTATTTTTACACTGAGAAAAGGTCCCCCACAAACAATATTACATAAGAACAATAGTTTCACTTCTGTCTTCAAATGAAAAATTACTGTGGGCAGTGGTCATATATGGAACAGCTAGGCCTAAAAGCAGAATTTCTCACAACCGTATATCCAGCAAAGTTAAATGCAAACTTTTTGCCACCTTAATATAAGCACTTGTTACACTTACCTGTTTGAGTAACTACAGATTAATTATAGACTGTGCTTTAGACTGTTGGAAGAGGACAGTCCTCTTCCAAATATTTACATTTCTTCTTTTCATACAGTCTTTCTATTTCCATACAGCCCCTATTATCTTCCTGAATAAGCCTACAGAAATGTAAATAACATTCTTCACAAGAACAAAGGTAGCTTTACTAATGGATTGACTGCAGAACTGTGTCTGCTCTTCACAGGAAATCCCCACTGGAGTGATCGAAGTTTATTAGGCTGTAAACTACTTCAAAATCATTAGCTAAATTCAGGCACCCACTTCTGCATGATTAGCTTTGTTGTTCATCCCTAATATTATTTTCTGCCATTTTCTCTTTTGTATATCTGAATTGCCTAGACATAACGTCTTTCCTTTTGCAGATTTCATCTGAATATTATTAGAAGGCTTTAGACATTGGTCTAGAAATGTAGACAAATGTCCAGGCAGCCCTGCTTTAAGGAGGGGAAAGAGGTTTGAACCACAAGACCTCAGATCCCTTCCAACCTCAATCAATGATTCTCTGACATTTCACAGATTCTGCTGTGGTGGTGCAGTCTCCCCCACCTCACCTTAGGCCTCTCGGTACTTGGCATGATGGCCTCCCCACCTGGGCCACATAAGAATACACTGACCAGAATGTAACGCAATGGCTGAACATGAAAGAAAGAAAAGGTGGAGAGCAACAGACCAAAACCACAATAGTATGCCTGGTCCCCATGGCTCCTACCGTTTGAAGATAATAACTATAATTGATCACTCCTGACAATGTATGGATCGTGGCCACAGGAAGGGGGGTACCAGGACCACAAGTTCTAACAAGTCCTGGGCTTGCGTAATCATGGAAAGTACCAAAATACTCCATTGTACAAGCTGGGCTGGAGTGGAAAAGTACCTGACAAAAGTCAATTATCTCGGATCCTATAAGTAGCGATTCTAGGTAAGACCCTTTGAGCTCTTCTGGATTGCAGTGGGCTGTGGCCAGTATCTCCCCTGAGCTGAGATGCTGCTCAGGCAAAACACCTCTAGGACTAGAAGGCCAAGGCAAGACAACCCCTCTCGAGCCTCAATTATCACCCATTGAGGAATGCCAATATATATTGTGAGTATTTACTCTAACTCAAGAAAAGGGAAATCTTAACTATAGGCTAGCCTCTCTTCCATCCACCTCTCCACTTATATGTTTATGATAAATATACATTAGCTTTATGGATGTGGATGCTCTTCCATTACTCTGTGCATGTGTAGGAGTTAAAAGGGGTACCCGCCAGCTCACTAAAGTTGTGCAATATTGTGTCTGTCTCTGTGTGTGTGTGCGCACACTTATATGCTTTGTTTATCTACATATGTTTTAATTTGAGATCTGTGCTTTTGTTCATGAGTATATGTACTGATTCAGGATACTTTATAGTAAATTAGTGTGAATATTGCCATCTTTGAATCTTTAATTAAGTTGCTGTTTAGTCATTTTGTTAAGTTACTCTTTAAACCTTTAAACCAGTTATTGATTAAGTGCTGCTAAGATTCAACCTCTTGATCTGTCTCAAAATATTAATAATTTTTTAATCTCTGCTTAATCATAACTGTGTCAAATACTTCTATTCACGACGTCTGCCCAGATGTGTTGACTCCAAATTAAACTGCAGAGGCAATCTGCAACTATGCAATTAATTGGCTATACCTGGGGTACAACACCATATGAATGGGCATGTTTTTGATACTGAATTCTCTGAATGCCTCTGCGCTGGGTACTGTATTTCTTAAATTTGTCCTTGGCTATTCACATCATAAAGTGACCTGGTACTGGCAAATGTGATAAGCAATGAGCTCTCTCAATGGGATGCTGAGAATTGTTTAACTGATACTGTAAACCAAACACGATTAAGTTTCTTTTTATATTCTTTATCTACAAATCTGGACACGGCTTCTTCAAAGGCACCAGAAATCATTTCATACTATCATTATTAATGATAGAGTAATTTTTAGACTTTATCTGAGAAGGCTGTGTCTGGGTAATGCCATCGTCCTTTTCTAGTAAAGATGGAGAGCACAAACTTATATAACAGTCAATAAAAATATTAATATTAATTAAAAACAATGGTTGAACAAACTACGCCAGATTTCACAAATACCTAAGTGGTGCGGTTTTCACTAATACCATTGCTGTTTTCCCACTTCTCTACACAGGCCTGCTTCAGGTGCTGAACTATACAGAGGAGATAAAAAAATATATGTCTCAGAAGTGGGGAAAATGGTTTACTAGTTCTGGAAGCCTGGATTTGGGTAATAAACGCATGGATCTTCATTCTCAGTGCAATGTTTTGAGATGAGCAGTCTGAGGCTAGTAGAAAAATGCCATGGCATTAACAGCAGATCCAGAAATCACTAATGTACAGTGCGCAGATCAAGAAGATTGCACTAGCAAAAAAAGGTGCAATAACAATACCTGGAAAGGGAAACCAAGAAACAAGAAGGTTTCTTATCTGTGTGATGCCTTCCATATATATGGAAATATATGGAAAAGACAGTGGGAAGCTGATTTTTGTTTATTTATTTATTGTTTGATGAAGACACTGTGGATAGAAGGGAACAGCGACATCTACAATAATAGTGGCTTCACAGCATTTGTCCGTGATTTCGTGATTTCTGTGAAAGTAGCTGGATGTCTGGAAATTCTCCATAAGGGTTCATGACACACATTCAGAATATTGGTGCAGCGCATATCTCGCAGATTCATCATATCCCTGATATAGAACAAGGTGTGTATGAAGAGACCATTGGTACACACAGGATTAAGCCAAGTATCTTCAGCCCCCACAAAACATATTGATAATTCACTCACAGACTGGTTTCTTGCTACTACGATTAACCTCATTAGTTTTATACTTCACTATTAACAGATAATGAGAAAATAATAGGGAAGTGATATATACATGTCCTTCCTACTCTGTTAAGTGTTTTAAACATTCCTTCTTTTATTAAAATACAGTCTGAGACTCTAAAGCTAGATAATGCATGAAAACATAGGCTGCAAAAGCCCCCATACCTTAAAAGGCTTATATTACCTATCCAGGAAAGACAAAGAAAGATCCAGAGAAAGGATATGTATTCTTCTGTTGCTTTCACAGCTGGGCACATCCCCAGTATGAAATCAAGTGTGCTGCAGAGATGCCTGAGCTAGCAAGGACATAAGCTGCTAAATCTCTCTCAGCACAGCACCAGGTTGACTCTGACTTTCCTGGCATTGCACACAAGCTAGTAAGTCACATCCCTCAGCTAAATACGTGGGGATTTTTACACAGGCAGTGCTGTTGTAGTTATATTTAGACCTAAAATGGCTCATGTGCATCCAGCATGGTATCTTGTATCATGTCCTTCACTCAGGAGAAACCAGCTCACAGCCTCTCAAATCACTCGTGTAGAAATATGTATCCTATTTAACTGTTACCTATGAAATTCCTTCTCTCTTGGGTCACAGAATAATCCACAACCTAAGCACTAGGATTAGGAAGGTTTTACCTCATTCCCCAAAAGAGAAAAAAAACACTAAAGTGGGAAGCTTTACTGCCAGTCATGTGAACAGGAATTCCAAAGCATGTTAATAATTATTAATCTTCACCTTGTGATGAGATAATGCAATCTGGAGACAGTATCAACATTATACTCATTAACACATCCAGAAACTATCTGCATCTCTTCAGTATGAAATTTGTTTTAAAATATGTTATTCAAACACCTGAGAATACTTCCAACAGTAAGTTACCTAATTCCATCTATAAATTCCTAGATCTTTCTTAAACGTTTAGCCATGTCAAGTTGTCCCCAAAGTAAAACCTTGTTAAACAAAAAGTCTTCTTAGCTGTTCAATGAACATTTAAAAATAAATTCTGAACCAAGTCTGTTTCATTGTTTTGCAAATACAGTCTAAAAAAGTTATTTAGTAATTATAAATTGTCAATCATCATCTGAGCTTAAAAATGTCATAAAACCTGCAAACAAAATATATACTTTGTTACACATTCTAGAGCACAGTAATATTTTAGAATTTCTGTTTATTGTTCTTTCATATTGCTTTAGTTTCATTTTTGACAAAACAGTACTGAAAAACAAGTTCAAAGGTGAACAGTTTTAGAAGACCTTAATTCTGAATTTCACCCTTTTTATTTTCAGTATTCTGCAATTTTTCAGCCTCCATTTTCCCTCAAGGTTGAGAAACAACAGGTATGGAAATTTTCTCAATTATTATATTTTAAATGAAGAATTAAAAATAAAGCTTTCGTAAAAGTTAAGATGACAAAACATACTCAATCTGTAAACATACCAGTTTAATCTTTTGCAGGCTAACAGGCCAAACAAAATTGAAAGAGTTATTAATAGCTGTTCATTGCAGAAATGAAATATTTGAGATAGTCCTGTCCCAATTTGGCTAAAGCTGTTGAGTTTATTTTCTTAAACATTTAAACAGGAAATGTACCCATTGAGATGAAACATCTCATTTACTTTTATGCCTGTCAGCAGCTGTAGCATAATTATATACACCCCACTGCATCACTTATAGCTCAAACACAAGTTGGAGGGTAAAACAGACATCTGCAAAGAACTATTTCACTTTTTAAGATATTATCTAAATTATATGTAAAGAGCAGTTTAATCTCCCTTATTCAAGAAATACGAAGCTCATTTTAGTTTAATCGATAGTTTACCGCAGAGATCTTATATTTAATCAAATTTAAATTGTTCTCTTAGGCTAAAGAATTGAATGCTTTTAAATGCAATACTCTATGTGAGAAAGACTGGACATGTATATTTCTGGGGTAAGAATAAAGGTATTCTTTTTATATGGTCATAGGTTTAAGAAAAGTTTAGGTACCATACTGCTTAATCCCATGCTGAAGTAAGTTTTTACTTAAAAGATGGGGCAAATTCATTTAAAGGAGCTCATGCAGGAGGGACATGTCCTTTACGCCTGCATACTTGCTTGAAAATACAGGAAAACTACAGCTACAGGAAAAAAAAAAAAAAAAAAGATAATTGTAGTTTGAATGCAGAAGCAAAATTGCTACACTTAACATTTCAGAATTCGGACTGGATATTACCTAGCTGTAACATTACCTAGCTGTAACATTCACTAAATAAGCATCAACAGAGATAAATCAATACCTTCAGTCCCTTCATTTTTATGCCAGTTTAATACAATCCTATACTGACATTGCAGGAAAAACGTTAGGTAAGTCAGTGTCCAATCTCTCCATCATTAGCAGACATAAAATATTGTGTTTCTACACAGATGGTTTCATTTCAGAGCATGGCTATTGTACGTAAGCACCCTGGCAGGGTGATGAACAGAACTGAGAGGTGGCTGCAAAGTGGAAGATCTCCACTCGCTGGTATACTAAATATCCTCTTGAGAGAAAGTTTACTAGCTACAAGCTCCAGAATGGGAATTTTTCCATTGTGTGGGGGGAAAAAAAAAAAAAATAAAAAAAATAATCACAGTCTTTAACTATAACCCACAGACATTAGATCACTGACGGGAAAAACTTTGCTGCAGATGTTGAAAAGAAGTGATGGGAAAAAGCTGGCTACTGCGACTAATGGCAAACGTGAAAGAAAGGAATAAGAATGTGCAGAGAGGGATAAAACAAGTGAGTGACAAGCAGAAGGTATTTCCAGCACAGTGAACAAACATTAGAAAAGTATTCAAGAAAGACAGTGGAAGATCAAGACTAAAAGTCATTTGAGATGAAGATTGTTCTTAAAGCCAACATATTGTAAGGAGAAATGAATCCTTTCAATGAAAAATGGAGAACATCGGAGGCTGTTCTCAGCACAGAAAAACCAAACAAAACCAAACCAATCAACCAAACAAAAAAACATCCACACAAAAACCCAACTTCTGATCGAAGGAAATGGGTTAATATTCATTGATACCGTAGAGGAAAATTCTTGCCATAGAAGATACACATCCAAGTCAAAGATAGACAGAACACACCCATCCTGCCGGCCAACCCTCTCTTGAAGCCAAAAGCAGTAAACTGCGACTGTTTTTAAGTTCCAAGGAGAATAAAAATACGCTGAGGTCAGTCCAGACCTCTGTCCATCCCTTTACATGGAAAAGTAGATCTCCTTCTGGCTATTGGTGTCTCTCTTTCTTGCCTGCTCTCAAGACACTCTTCCTGTGTTCTGGCTTGCTTCTATTCTTGTCCGGGGAAACTCCCATTCCCAAAACTCTCCATTTTTTGATTATTAAAAGTTGTTGCTATTGAAATTAACCACAGATATACTAAAATCATTGATATTCCTACTTATTATGTCAAGACAATGTAGCTGTATTATTTAACTAGCTTATAGAAAAAAAAAGAAATAAAATTAATGAAAGTGATCCATGTGACTTTCTACTAGGAAACCTAGGGTCTAAATGAAACTTCTGTATGGAGGCTACAGAACTGAGTGGAAGAAGAAACCTTCAGAAAGGAAGAATCAATTATTCTATCACAAAATGAGAGGGAAATCAGAATTTAGATTTTAAAGCAGGCATGTATATCATAATATTTCTAAAATATAAGGAACTATGAAACATTGGTCTTTTCCTGGAAAACAGGAGAAGATTTAATAATGGTTTTACAAAACTCTGGAGATCCTGAAGACAACATGCAATTTAATAGAAATGTAAGATACCAAACTTAAGAGAAACCAAATACACAAATATGTAGTGAGGAATAATCATTGGTCAGAGTACATCAGAAAAAAAATGGAGAGGCAGAGCAGTTCACAAACAAAACATGTCTTAACCGTACAGTGCTGATACAAAAAGATGCCAGTTTCAATGTGGAAGATATTAATAGAAGCGTTTCACGTAGCCCCTACATATTGATCCAGCGTACTGAAAGGTGATGAAGTCTTTAAGGAAAACCTGGATAAGCTAGATATAGTCATGAGGCAGACAACAAGAATTATAAAAGGTTTAGAAAAGCTGATGTGTAGGAAAGCTTGAAGAAATTCTGCTTTGTATTCTTGAGAAAAAAAAAATAATCAGGAGGAGCAATAAGATCAATCTTCTGACATGTAAAAGAATAATACAGACAGAAAAGAAGATTATAAACTACTGCTCAGGGTAATAAAAACAACAAAAAATATTTTTAAACTAAAATTTTCATTAGATAATAGCTGTCTATAAGGATGGTATAGCATTGGAATCAGCCATGTAAGGAAGCTATGAAAGGTGTTTAGATGGTTAGATTGACATGCGTCTATGGAGCAGCTGTACTTGATCCTTCTTCAGTGCGGGCTCCCCACCAGCTCCCTATTTCTGTTTATTCACAATGAATGCAAAAGGACTCTTCACCTCTAACTAAAATTTGCCAAGATCTACTTTGCCAACAGTGGTTAATAAAGATGAGACTGCTTAGCACATGGAACAACCATTACTTAGCAACTACTTTTTTTTGCAATAACCAACCTTGTGCAAGACTTCACCGATTTCATTCTCAGATGTGGTTGTCACCTTAGTAGAAGGACAAAAAGCCGGATCTGCTGCTTCTTTAATATTTTTTTCCAGTTTCTGGCATTGAACAGAGTTGAACTTGCTTCCCATCAGATTAGTCATAGGATTATTACATTTATAGATCAGCTTTCATTGGCTCTTCAGACGATAGCTGCAAAGACTGATGGCGGAAGCATGATCTAGCTCACTCCTATTTTACACTCAGCATACACACTGCACTAAAAACATGGGACTGCACAGTCAAAATGATCTGTCTCTAAGATTGTGAAAGAATAACCAAGGAGATACGGTAAAAGCCTGGGGTGCTGGGGTAGTCAGTTTGCATTCTTTGCCATAGATGAGGCAAAACATTTAGTCTTTACAGCTCCTTAGCTGCAAAACAGACAATGATTCTGTTTCACCAGAAAGGAGTTACTTTCCAATCCCTGTCTTACTAAAAACTAAGATAGTTTCGTTCACCACAGTAATGCTGAGAAGACAATGACATCTCAAAAAGACATCGATTTGGTCTCCTGTGATTTTTTTCTCTGACAAGCCTCATATTCTGAATTAATTTTTATTTTTTCTAATCTCAACAATTATGCACTTGGGTAAACACAATGGATGTCCAATCAGTTAATTGCATGCATATCTTATATTGCTCCAGCTATTTAGCAATCTTAGTTCCATAACTCATGGCACTGACCATATGAAAAGCTAAAAATGGTGTGAGGATTTGCTTCCATCTTATGATTATGATGGTTTAAAAAAGTCACAAATCACTATATCATTAACATTTTCAGAATGTTGGAAAAAATACCAATCCAGGCTTCAGTTTTAGAGAAATATATCCTTTTCTTAGTTTAAGTTTTTGGGTGTCACCCCCCACCTCCCACCCCCCCCGCCATATGGAATCCTAGATTAAAAAGGATGTTGTGCCCTAAATATGCTTGTTTTGGAAAGGCTACTTGGTATTGTTGTATTTGTATGTCAAAGGGAGGACTGAAGTCTCAACAATTGTTAACCTCTCCCATGGTGTGCTAATAAAAGGTCAGAGGCCCACATGTGGCTTGCAGCCTGGGGAATTTCTCTCAATGTTCTGCCAGGGATGGGACCGCCCGAATGGTTTCTCTCATAAGTTTTAAGCCATAAACTGCATCCTACTTGGCTTGCTGTGCCAAAACTGGACCCAAGGGTATCGAGAGTCTTGGCTGATGGGAAAAAATGAGTGCTTCCTATGGAAGCCACAGCTGTTTTCCTGAGAGAGAGAGAGAGAGAGCACAGATGCTCAAATATTTCTCTACTTTCCGTTTCTGACTACCTGTTCTGGCAGCAGTTCCAAGAAAGGGGGAGGACAGAGGCAGGCATCCAGCTGCTTTCAATAAGCCTTGGCAGCACAGGTACCGACTGCCTAAACACTAAAAGTGTTCAAAAAGAATTTTTTCTGGATTTCAAACTATTAAAAAAGGTGAAAGCATGCAGTAATGCTCCCCATCTTCCCCTCTTGAGCAGAAGTTTAGTGATCACAATAAAGACCTTAATTATGAAAGCATATTCAGGGAAAGAATGATACTGTATACTATTGAAAAGATAGCGCTCATAGAAGCGTGTGTATCTATACATATAAATATACGTACACAGAAATTCAAGCGAATACATAAAATACATATATCCGATGCATTTTAGAGAAAGATTTGTTTCTTCCATCTGACTGCAGGCTGAATGTCACAATATGGATTTGATTTTGAATTGTGAGGCCATTTTTATCCCTAGTGTAACTCTGAAGTCAAAGAAAATACATATGCAAAGTTATATTATACATTGATTCAGCCAAGAATTGTATATAACATCAGCTACCTCATAAATTTCATTGAAATGACATTACATTAGGATGTGGCTTATGATACTGTTTAATAATTATTCATATCTACCATTTTTTGCCTCTACGTATTGGTGTCCAATGATCTTTTCATAGCCATACTTGGTCAGAAGTGTATGCTTCTGCTCTCAATAGGTTACATAGTGAGTTCAAAGCCCTCATATTGACACCCTTGAATATTTTTCTCCAGTTCTACCTTTTGAAGTATTATACAAGTAGTTCTTAAATGGACTTAATTAGTCCAATTATAGCACAGCTTATTAATGTAAGTAAAAATGGAAAAGTAGTTATAACTGTGTTATGGTTTGAGAGACCCATAACAATTTGTTGTCATTTAGACAGTCATTCTATCACCCGATGACCCCTCCCCACCCAGGAAGGGGAATCAGGGGAAAAAAAAAGGGAACCTAGGAGCTGAAGTATAAACAGATTTAATAGAATAAGATTAGATAATTAATATCCGAGATCATTAACAGCACTAAAGAACCGATATTGATCCCGACACCAATACAGAATATGCAAAGATTATACTCATCCAATTCTATCAGTAGGAAGCTGAGCACTCCCAGCAGTGGACAGCAAATGTTGGACACTGTGAGCGCTACGGCTTCAGAGGGAGGGGAAGGCCTCAGCAGTCTGGCACCAGGGCATGAAGTTCTCAGGATGGCAGCCGTCAAGGGAGAGAGAGAACTTCGCAGCAAACTTTCTAATATATAGTGAATGTGATGTTGATGGTATGAAATAATCCTGTTGGCCAGTTTGGGTCAAGTGCCAGGGTCTTGCTCCTCCTCATCCCCACACCTGGCAAGCTCAAAAACATTGAGACCAGCCTGGCTGTAAAGTAAATATTTTCACGAATTCAGACACTGGGGTCTTCTAAAAGTGCAGTTTTCGCAAATATTACAATAGAAATTAGTCCTGTGTCGCTCAAACCAGGACAAGCTGATATTTAAACTGCAGAACACACATACAAAAGACTAAAAACCCTGAATTTAATGGTTATTCACTGCTCAGTGAATCAACAGAAGCACTATCAGTTAAGCTTACAGCTCACTAGTTTATTTGCTTATTTTAAGGACAGCTCTGTTAGTCTGGTTCATGGCTGCACCTGTTTGCTACCTGCGGTGCTCTGTCAGTGCCTTACCCCTTCTGCCACAGTCTCTCTTGCTATGAAATGAAGAAACATCTGTCTATCAACAGGGAAAGTAAGCAGATCATCAACATTGTCTGCAAAAGGCTTTGGAAAAGTGCTTTGGGGAAGAGCAGCTCTATAAAAGCGGTAATTCAGCCCAACAAACAATCAAAAAGGCATTCTCCCCACAAGACGTCTGAATGACCGCTTAAAGGCTCGCAGCAGGCTACTTGAACAGCCACCAACCAGTCTTCCCCAGGGCTCCCCCTCTCTGCCCCATTGTTCTTCAAGACCTTTCATTTACATTCAGTCCCCAAAATGTTCTTATTGGTTTTGTCTTGATCACTGCCTAGACATCAGAAACCTATTTCTACTTCTGTTCAATGATCAAAGTATGTTACCAACGTTCTTGCACTAAGACCTGACCTGCTCTCCAAGCCAGTACGTTCCCCAGACAGAGCAATAGCTTTGGTTTGACAGCTTCCAGAAAGGTATTCTGTAAGAGGGTGTCTGAGTGCTCCTTCAGACCAGAGAAGCTTTAAAGCCGGTGAAGTGAAATCCAGCGTGGTAGATACAATATTTCTAAGCCATAAGGATAAGAAGTTAGATCCACTCTGAGTGGTGATCTCATAGCTCAGCAACGCAGGCTGCTGCTCCCCCCTTAGAGGTAGAAACCACCAGCAAGATGGATCACGTAAGAATCCTTCTAGGAATGGAAGGAGAGGAAGAAAGTGGTTTTGTTTGACCAAACCATGAGAAGTCAGTGAGTCTGAGCCGGTAAGGAAGTCACAAATTCAGAAAAAAACCTACTGTATTTAAGCCACACCTTGCACAAACCTGTTCAAACAGGGTAAAGAGTTATTTGAATTTTGCTGCCTGTGTTATATGCTAGAGCTTGATTCTGCCCTGTCTCACTTTCTCCTTTGCAACTCATTCATTGCATAGTGCCTGACCTTTCTGCTTTCTTGTCCAAGTATTTGTAACATAGCATCAGATAACCTAGCAGCTAAAAAGTGAACAATCCTCCCTTTTTTCTCCAAACTAAGTGACAGAGGTCTTTAAAAATATCAGATGGTTGTCCAAGATAGTGCCTCTTTGTGACAATATGAATCAATTCCCCACTACCTATTTAAATAAGAACGTAATCTTTTTCAATTGTTCACTAAGGATCAAAGAGGTGTTGCTGATGCCTAATTAACCTAGAATTAACCTAAGTAATAGTATATGTTTATCTCTAGTTTTAGTTTAGTTATTTGAAACACCTTGCTGTGCTAGCTCTTTTAATTATTTTTCTACCCTTCAACTGACTCATAATGAATTATTCCATTTTTATTGAAAGTACCTCCTATTTTTATGTCCTTCAAGCACTCTCAGAATAGAAGCTTTTTGCAGTTATGCATATACATCAGCCAAATCATACTTTCAGCAGTACTATAAAAACACAACATTACTTTTCTTTTTTGTTGAAAACCTGCATACTTAAATACTGAATCATACATAAAATATGGAAAATAAATGTTATCATAAAAATTATTAAAGTGGGAGAGTGAAAGGGGACAGGGTTATTGAAGTGTAGACACACTTCTGACAAATTCATGTATATGTGACAGAAGATCTAATCTTGCAATCCTTACTCACAAAAGTAATCTTACTGAAGTCTATAGGAGTATGCACATAAAAAATACAGGATTAACCCTGAAAGCCTGTAAGAAATCCACTTATTTTTTCAACTATGAGAACAAATATTGCATCATAAAACAAATGATGTCCAGATGAGTAAAATAGCTTTAGCAACAAGATAATCTTATAAAAGACTTAAAGGCACATCTATAGTGATGACAGATAATAGAACCTGAGGAGAGGCTATTACAGACAATTTGGAGTATGGCATTGAGTCTCCTCCTTATTGTTAAAGAAATTATTGTCAGATACTGCAGGAAGATTAGTCTGTATCTAAGGGGATTTACTACTGGTATTATAATAAGATGATCAGAGATAACTGATTTCTGGAATAAAGGAGAAGTTAACTGGTTTAAAACGTGACTTATAAGCACCTGTAGTTGCCACTAACCAGCGGGGGAAAAAAATGAATGAGCTATTTATAGATTGAAAAAAAGCTTATTACAGGCTACAGTATTATGCAAATGCATTCAGGGATAATATGAAAAGGAACCAAACAAGTCTGGACACAGATGTTTTATCTTTGAATAAACAAACATGAGTTCTTCATTAAATAAACCCATACAATGATTTAATTTAACTGCATAGGTTTGTTCTAGCTGTAGCTACCAGCTCTCTGTGGGACCTGATTACAGGGCTGATTCTGATCCGTGGAATAGGAATTGGATCAATATGCTTTACTGTGCTCACCAGGCCATGAGCCATGCTAAAATATTGGGGAACTGTAGCACATGAGGTGGCTCCTGGAGGATCTCTTCATCCACTCAGGGTGAGTTGGACCTGGGATCTTCCACAGGCTGCTATGTAGAAATGGCAAAGGCCACTTTGCAATGGCATCCCTATGCACAGTTTCCAAAACAGGCCTTGAAGGGGCTTATTGTAAAGTTCTTCTCCCACACACATCCATAATAAGGAAAAGTAATAATTGTAAAGTGAAAAATATATTTTTCATATTTTTGTAATTTTGTCAAGTGGCTTGTCAGTCTTATGAATTCAAAGTCTGCTGATTCCTATGTGAATTTATATTCTGTACTGAAATATAATTGTCCGGAAAATGTGTGAGAGAAAGAAGTAACATTTATTTATATATCTTTAACATAACTAACCAATTTTAGAGTTAAAAAAACATGCAAAACCAATCAGACCTATATTAATGATTTTATCTTCATGAACTCATGTTCTTTTTATGGAGCATTGTACTGGGATACATTCATTTAGAAAACAAATCAAAGGAGAGTTCCATTTTGATGGTGTAAAACCTTAATCAGGGAATTGTGCAGAAGGTGTAGTTGATTAAAAGTGAAATAAAATGCTCCTCACATACTGATAGTTATAATTCCCTGTGTAGTTGTCTCTTTTTCTTTTTTTTGGGGGGGAGGAAGGGGGAGGGGGGATCTCCACTGTTATACTCACCGTCCTGCTATTACACCAAGGCCCTCACTACCAGCAGCAATAAAAACAAAAATATAAAACCCTGGTCTTTTTAGCTTTTCCCTCTTCATTCACTTTATCTTGCCACTCTGTCACCAGAGCAGCCTGTGTCAAGCTCTGCTGGTACCTGTGTACCAATACCTGGCCTGGTATCCCACCTGTGGCAGGAACCACATGCATGTTTTTCTCATGTATCAGCCCCTCACATACCCAGTTTCCATCCTGGACAACTCACATCGGACTCCATCCGTGAATACATGGACGGTGACGAGATATCAGAATAAATTATAGGGCAAAAAGGTCAAAGAATTTCAGCTGATGGAAACAGTATTCAAGATTTATTTACTGATATCATTAAACTGCTTCCTAAGTCATATGTTCTCTTTGAATAGGGAAAAAGGAACATTTCTTTATATTGGTATACCATTGAAGGCCCGGAAGAAAACTGCGACTAAAAACTCTGAATGTTTCAACAAGTTTAGCTCATGGCTGAAGGAGAGTAGCTTCTGGGTCAAGAGGGAAAAAGAAAAAAGACCAGCAGACAAGGAAGTGCAAATGAGGAGCTGACAGGTAGGGTGTCATTTTCTCTTCCTAGGGCATTAAAGGACAAATATGGCTATTGTAAGTCACCTCTACGCAAAGTGGACACGATGGACCAATTTGAAACTTGGATTATCATCACTGCTCAGGTATTGTAGTGTTGAGAACATTATAAACAAATATATATACACACACTAGAAATCCATTACATATATCAATTCCACAATATGAAACAATATGAAACACAAATGTACAGGAGTTACAGGGGATATGGGTATTAGAAACATATGACTGGAAGAACTTTCTGAATCAAGTTCAGTTCCCACAGTGATAAGAAACCACGCAAACAAATATTCTGTCCAGAAAAACCTACAGAACATGACACAAGCTAAAAATATTTCCCCAAATGTTTTGCTAAACTTTAATCTGTAATAAAAATCACAAAATCTATAACTGCTGTATTCAACAAAGAGATCAGGGAAGCCATAGCGACACTGTAAGAAGCACACATACAATGGGATTACAGATCCTCAAATTCCCAGCTGTATGAGACAGCTTTTCTCTTCATGCTCCAGCTAAAATCTAATAACATGCCACAGAACAGAAATATATTTTCTACTCCAGAGTGTCTGAAGTGACTAATGTAGCCTAGAGAGCACTTTGGAATTTTCTGGGAGGAAAATATAATAAATTACATAGCATTCTAGTAATCCACATCATTAATTTTTGTATTTATTAATTCAGATAATTAATTAATTACCCCTTGGAGCATTTGTGTGGTTTCTGTAAATAATTGTGTGGCCTGGTAATCCATCACAAAAGATTTATTGTGTACATATATTTGTGGAATGCTTAGCTGAAGCAGCACTCAATATCATGGTAATGAATACACAAAAAAAAGACAGAAAACAAAACGTGTGTTAGGAACATTTCCTTTAAAAGTTTTCTGTACAGATAGAATAGCAGTGTGGCATGGAACTACAAGTAAAAGTGAAAACAAAACAAATAAATTTACATAAACAGGTACAACAATTCAAGGAAATAAAATGCATGTAGTAAACTTCAGCTATAAATCCTAAATCTTGTATCTTATCAGAAATACACAAAATCTCCAAATTAGAAAAGTTGTGTGGAGATTCATTGATACTAGCCATCTGAGTGGCCAATTTAAAGAGAGACATTTGTTCCTTTCAAACAAGAAACTAGTATGGCAGTTCAAACAGATGGCAGATCAGGTTGAAAAAAAAAAAAAAATCTTTCAGAAATCAGATATCATTTTATGAAACTCCAGAAGACTTTCTTCTATGAGAAAGGTTTACCAGTAGCTTCAAACAGGTGCATCTGGGATATAAGTCTCATTGAGAAGGTTAAAATCCCTCTAAAGTTCCTTTCCCCGACAAAGGAACCTTGACAGGTTGGTATGCTAAGGAGTGCATGTTTTATTTTGCAGGCTACCTGACAGTGTCATACAGCGAAAGCTAATCATGTGTTCACATAATGACAAAAATTAATATTCATTTAACTCATCAATCCCTGTAAAGTTGACACTGGGAGGTGTTTTCATTTCTGTTTGCTGTTGAAACATCTCTGTAGGAAGTATAGAGAAAAATCCTGTTTAAATCTATGTAATTTAGGCTTGAGTTATTGTTTTCTTACTGTTAAGAGTTTGGTTTTGGCATTTTTGTGAGTTAGAGTCTATGAATTAGGACACGGAACATCCTATCACCAGTCAGACCTTTCTGATACATAAATAATCTTTTGCAAAATATAAGCACACTGAAATTCACTGTCTAAAAATCTCTGGACTAAACATGTTAGCTGCTTTTTCTTTCCTGAGGTTTAAAATTGTTAAATCATCTAGAAGTTGCATCTTCATCTTATTATAACTATACACATATTTTTATCTTTGTAAAATTGGTACAAATAACATAAAATCATAATAACAATATTTTATATGCATTCCTCAAGGGATAAATGACTACCAATATACAAGATTGTGGAGAATTAAGCACCAATAATAAAAAATAAACAGTGACTCATTTTAGTGGTTTCAAATGTAGTTATTTGTTGTGGTTTCGGGTTGCTTTTTGGTTGGGTTTTTTTTACATTAAAAACATCTCAGCTTCTAATCTATGCAGTAACTAATGATATTAATGGGATTACAGAAATCAAATTCATCCCTCTTGTTTTGTGTCCAATTCTCAATTTACGTGAACTTGGTGGTCCTGTCAGAACGATGAACATTTTACACGAAACCCAATTAAAATGACCAAGTTGGTAATCTAAACTTTAAAAATACTGAACTGAGAAGATCTAAACTGGCACTCTGACCTGTTAGTTTGTCTGCATTGCCACCTGGAGGACCTCATAGCAAAGTCAGGTTGAATTCCTTGGGTGAGATTCTGTATAAAGGCTCCACGGGTTAAAGCAGCCTCTTGCGCTGCAGGTGGAGACCCACTGTGTCTTCCCACTCCCCTCTGCAAGGGGGAGTCCCCAAAAATTTGCCTTGAAGACATCTAGCTACCTAACCAGGTACATGTGTGCATAGGGGATATACTTCTGCTTCCCCTCCCCTCCACACTGTCTTTTCTCATGTATTTGTTGGACTACTAATTATTACATCAGTAGACATACTAATAATTATATTAGTTGTCTTAACGATAAAGGTGTGACACCAGCTCACAGTTAGCTGCCACGTATGAGAAACTGAGAAAAAGAGAACACAGCTCCTTGAAAGCTGATGAATGGCAAAAAGGAGAAGTTAAGATCTCCAGTCCAGCTGGACTACCTAACATTGTGGCAAAATACTGGAAAAACATTCAGTCAAGAACTTGGTCCATTTTTTTAAAAAGACAAACCAAAACCCCTTACTGATTAAATATTGAACACATGGTAGCTTTTTGAAACTACTCCTTAGTCTGAGGCCTTAGATTTACATAAAAACCTAGAAACAAGCAAGGAAAGACAAGCTATCAGGTTGAGCAACAGATATTTGAAGAATTTTGCCTCCATAGGAAAAATGACACTTCAAAAGGAATATAACAACCTGCAGAACATATCCGTAAGATGTCATACTTGGGAAGGAAAAGAAGATGATGCTACTTTGAATGACTGTAAAGCCAAGTCCTGCATAGTATTCAGAGATACAGCAAAATGTTTTTAAAATATTGCAAATACAGTGGTTCTGTGGAAAGTTAGAGATGTGAGACAGCAAGAAACAAACTTTCTTCACTGTTTTCACCAAAACTGCCGTATTTGCAAGAAGCAAAACTTCTCAGCAAAGCCTGAAAACTTTTCCATATGTCCCCTGAAGGAATATAATATTCCAGGTATATTTTGGTTGTAAGCCTAGCTGGTCAAGCAGAGACATACTAATCAGTGCAGATCAGTCTTCCCCACAGATCCAAGTCCTGCTGTATTTGTGAAAAGAGCAGATGCTACCCAAGACACAGAGATG
>NW_009646937.1:26157-45787 GCF_000708025.1 Charadrius vociferus | reverse complement strand
TGAGCGAAGCATCCCCCATCAGAACTGTCTGGGAGATAACTAGAGCTAGTGATTGGATTATTACTTTGCATGGAAGGAAAATGCTCATTAACCAGAAGCTGGACATAGATGCAGAAGGGTAATGCGATACCAGAGGTCTGACTAACAGGCTGGAAGGGAAAATTTAGCCTTATGGAACAGAGACATTCAAACCTTACGTTATACACAGTGGGTGAGCGCAAGCTAGATAAAACAACAAGCAAAATCTTGGAAAGTGGGAACAGGAGGTTTTAGCAGAAAACAGACTACCTGTTATAGGCATGAAAATAATGCCCTAGGTACAGCTGAGTGTTTCAGAAGAATAGCCTATGGAGATAGAAATGGAAACAGGAAGAGAGATAATAAAGTTATTTTAATAGTGAGAAAGCTGAACCTCCAGGAAGTAGAGAAATCACGTGGAATTACTGACAGAACGTTATTACAGAAGTCACTTCTTCTGCCAGAGGGCAGTTTTTTGGGTGCGTTTCACAGTACCCGGGCATGAAGAACCTTCTTGTGGCCAGGTGCAGGGCTTGTAAGGATACCTTTTGCTGCTCTTAACCGGAAGGGAAGATCTCAGTTCTTGATCCTACCTCTTTCCCCAAACTAACTAGGGATTGATGGTGTTACTGCAGCCACATCTTAGTGCCTGGATTGGAGGCTGCGCCTACACCAGGAGCTCTCTTGCAGTAACTGAGGGAAAGGACTGGTTGGATGTGATTGCTGCTCGGCTCTTGGTGTTTCCACTATGTTTAAGTGAAGGAAGAGAAAATTAATCTGGATGTAAATATTTGTATCAAATAATAACATAAGCAAATACTAACATAAGCATACCATTTTATTATGCCAAAGCCTCGTATTGATGGATGTGGAAGAAATCCTTCTAAAATACTCTGTAGTCCTAAAGGACTATGACTACAATACAAAACGGATGTAAAATAAGAAAACCTCTAACAGAAAAACAGAGGACTCAGACATGGAGGTTAGAAGGGCAGACCTAGTACAGAATAAAGAGTACAGCCTCCAAAACAGTAAGAGACAAACTTACTTTAGCACGCTTAAGCGTGCCAAAACTACTAATCTGGTTTAGTATTATGCTGGATACTCCTTATATTTCTTCTACAGATTTCTACACAGGAAATTAAAGTCTGTACTTACTGTATAGCTGTTACTTAACTGTAACTGTTAGGCTTCAGTTAAAGCCTCTTTCTTTAGCAAAAGAGTGCTAAAAAATAACAAATCAATAAGCTGCTTGAGACACATGTGGTGAAGGATTGATTTGGAGGCCAAAGATTGTTTCCTACTGATGGGAACAGTGTTTCTGCAAACTAAGTGCTTTTTTATATAAATATCAAATCTATGGAAAGAGGAAATTCTTTAAAAGGCACAGTAAAGAGTAAACAGTGTGTATAAGGGGACAAAGAAGCAGGGAAGGGATGATCCCTGAGAGGAGCTTATACTCTAGTGACAGAAAGAAAACAATAGCACGGAGAGCAGAAAATAAAAAGGATAGAGCCAGGAGAAGGAAAAGCAGAGAGAAGAGTTGAGGAGAGAGCCTGCAGGAGATGGAGCAAGATGGACACCATATAAAAACAAAAAAAGAGAAGAGGAAGGAAAATTAAGGAAGGAAAGAAAGAACCAATAATAATAGAAAAGAAAAAGAGAAAATGGAGGGGGGCATAAGAAATGAAAAAAAAAAAAAGTAATGGCTCATTCTAAAGGTGTGCAACAATTGCAGAACAAGTAGAATAAAAAGAAAGAAAAAAATCTACAAATACACTCTTTATATAATGTGTGTACCTTCTGCAACCTTCCCAGGATGAGTGGCTTGGTGGTGTTTCATGAAGTACAGGTGTACTGAGTGGCTACACTGTCACCCAGGGGCAGATTTAGCCATCATTAGTGCTGTCCTGCTGGACGAGGCAAGGGTTATCGCAGGACCCTCTGCCCTGGGTTTTTCTGCAAGTGCACCAAGCTGTTCGGCTGCCATTTCATAAAGCAAAATTCATTTGCCAGGAAAAGGGTTAAATTTAATACAGCTGGACAGCTGAGCAGCTGCTTTCATGATTTAAATAAAAACAAGCTGAAATCCTTGCTGTCAGCTCTGTGATATATGACTTGTAATGGGATGTTTCCAACCTTTTCTTCCATATGGTCGCCTACGTTAGGTAATACACACAGCCTACAGTGCAACCAGCTTCCCAGAACACATCTGGGTCCCATTCCTGGTCTGTTAGCTTCAGTGTTGCCTCCCACAAACACAGATGATTCATAGGACAACATCCCTTTGGTTAAGGATCAAATTAGGACGTTTCATTGATAATTTTATCATGCATCCCAACTGGAGTTATGGGAAAATGGAACTCATTCAAAAAAAGAATTTCTCCACACATATTTCCATCCTCCTATCTGCAGTTGATAAAGTTAAGATTTCAGAAACAGATTTTAGTGACTGCTTAGAAAAAAAAAAAGAAAAAAGAAAGAAAAACTAGCCTATCTCCTGTGAGGAATGCATTTCCGCTTGATTTCAGCTTCTCTCTTGCCTAATTTTAGAGTATTTTCCCCTTTAAAAATGTGTTTGCTGACAGAAAAACCATAACATAATATTTATTTCTGGAAGCTGAAATCAAAACCAATTATTTCTTCTATTGATAAGAGATTAGGATCTGCTGTAAGAAAAATATTTCATGTTTTTTTAAAAAATATAATGGAATAAAGAGGAAATGGACAGTCTGCCCTGGAGCTGATGTAGTGAGTGATACAGGCCAGCTGCTAGAGGTCCTGTTAAGAACAGACAAAGTTGGCAAATACCAGCCAGTCACTTCTCTAGATTAGGTCCCCCAGATACTAATTCAGTAGACCATTTAATTATCTGTATCTGAGAATTAAAACCTTCACTGGTATCCATTACTTCAGTTTTTGTGGTCATACTTTTGAACAGGAACGACTGACAATGCCAGAACTTATGCAGCAATGCACCGATTTGCACAGTTCATTGCCCACACCAATCAGTGGGTTTCTGCGAACGTCTTTAAATCATCTCTTCCAAAACAGTTTAAATTCAACATGAGTTGCTTTGGAGTGATACATTAGCCCATTAGTATTAGTTACAAAAAAACAACAACAGCTGAGGTATGACACTTTCTATCTACTCAGTTTTCAAAATGCTATTTTTTCCTCCTCACAATTTTAGTGAGTGACAGAAAGTGGATTAGGGAGAGAATTTAATTAGTTGAATATTATTAAATAATAAGACAGCAGCTTGCAAACGCATCTCTAGCATCATTTATATTCAAACTTAGTTCCATTATTTCAGATAAGTCAAAATAATATAACGATGCCCAACAAGAAATTAAGAAACTGTCAGAATGACTCTCCGCTTTTTTCTTTGGCACATTTACATTTCGCCTGGGTACTAACATAAAATTTAAAAAGCTAAAATAGGATCAGATTCTTATCCACTCCCCACCCCAGGTATAAAATAACACAAAGCATAAACCAGCAATATTCTCCCAGGGGCAGATGCATACAAACACGCTCTTAAGTTGGTTTTCAAGAATCCCCCAGCTACCTTCAGGATAGTGCCGGGCCACTGACGTGTACAGCAGGACAATCTGCCGGCACCGCAGAAATGCTGGGTCATGATCCTGCCCGTAAGGAAACAGAGACCGACTACTATAAGGCAGAGTGGATGTAACGAGAGACAGGCCTCCGTAACCCCAGCCTTTCAAGACTTTCTAAATCATTCTGGTGCTGGTGGTGCCGGTCCCGGAGCAGAGCGTAGTCAGCGCTAACAAAGACTTACAGCCGCCCTACTCCCAGCTGCCAGTTCTGAGCTGTGCTCAAAGGATACGCAGCACACATTCTCACCCAGTGCGTTACTAGGATTTACTGAAAGAAAAATCAGGGGGCGCCTTTGTCTGGTTACATTTTTGTGCAAAGATCTGCTGGTGCTTTTGTTTTACTGACACTTAAAAATTGCTGAACAGCTCAAATTGTGCTACAACATCTGCCATCTGACACCATGGGATGTTCTGGAGCGATAAAGAAAAAAGTACAGGAAAGAACAGACACAAGATTTGTTAGAAAGTTGTTGCTTTTACCAGTAATTTACTTAAACCATTTTTTCCCTATTGAGTCACGATTTTTCTGTCAACTTAAATAACATTCTGTTGACTTGTTGGCAAACAAAGAAACTCACTCAACAGTTTATACTCAGCAGCTCAACAAACTGACTCGAAAGATATTGACTCAAAGGGCACGTATTACAGACAAGTTCTTTTCAGAATTAAGATGAAGTGCATCGGAATTTTTCATATTGTTTAGACTGCTCTAGGGAGCAGAATTCACAGCAGTCCTTTACCTTTCTGTTTTTCAGAAAGGTATTTCGTGTTCTCTCTAACAGGTCATTCACTATTGAAGACAAAAGGTAATTTAAATCGCTTAATCTTTTTCCGTATGTGACATTATTTTTCAGTTATTTTGGATACATTTCTCATCTCAATAAAATTAAAAATGTAAACTCATAGAAAGTTTAATTTGAGTGTTGACTATCAATTTCTAGGATTGACATAATATCAAAATGCATATTATCTACATCAGAAGTGACTTATGTGGAATGTCAACATGTAATGCACATAGGAATTCTCAGTGAATGTATCCTTCTGTGCATTAAATATGAGTAAACTCCTGTACACTTTATCTGGAGAATGGAAGTGAGGGAACTAGAAAGCATTAGCAGTGGAAGTACCAGAAGAAACTGATCAGCTTTCAACTGCGAGAATATCCCCAAGTCACACATGCTCCTTTCTGCACTGCTGATGCTTAGAACTGCAAATCCCATAAAATTCCATAGAAAGAAGGAGGCTGGACTGAGGCAAAGGGGTTTTGGTTGAGAAGAAAGTGAGATCACAGAAATAATACCTCCTTTTTTTTTTTTTTTTTCTCTTCTCTTACTCATAATCAGATTAGAGAGACTTTGTTTGAAAAAGTGTAGAGGACAAAGATGATATACGCAAAACACCAGCAACATGCGGAAGCCAGAAATGCTTACACTAAATCACAATATAGTTACCAAAGTCTCAGCTTCCTTTACACCTGCCTCAGTGACTGAAAAGCTTTATGGTGAGCCTCATTCCATTTCGTTTCACTTCTACTGTAAGAATTTGAGTAAAATAATCCAAACCTGAAGTTTAGATAATGTTTGAATTCAGAGTTAAATACCATTTGATACCTAAAGACATTGGTATGGCATTTTTGCCCCCAAAGCTAAAAGCATAAAAGAGTTAGGGACTGCATTCAGCTCTAAATATGAAAAATAATGCCATCATCAAATTTCACATAAGTCTTTATAACATGTTAAAATGGGATTAGTCCTAAGCAGGTGATATACTTAGGTTTTAGCTTTCATTTCTCAAGAGTGTTTCATCCTTTCATTTCATTTTGTCTCTGCCCTTTGCATCTTTTTGATGTTCTTATTAGGAATCATCTGTGACAGATGCTCAGAAAAAAAACCAAGCAGAATGATACAACCATGAACAATGAAAGCACAATTACGAACTTTTCTAATAATGCTTAGCACTGGAAAGCTAAGCCAATGGAACTGTGACTAGACAACAAAAGCATGCATTCAGGTAACTGAATGTTTATGAAAAAAACCCAACAAATTATTTCAAAAAGACCTGCTTTCTTTTCCACATAGGGGGCTATCCAAGATACCATATACACACAACTTTTCTTAGTTACAATTTCTAAGACTATTTAACTATTATCAATGCTACAATCATGACCTAGCTTGAATGAAGAAATACTCTCATGTGCAGAAAGCTTTTCCATGAAGAAAAATACATATTTGAAGGATGTTTGAAAGACCATTTAACTCAAAGAGGGATGACAGGCATGCCTTCCTCAGAAATACACATACATCTGCAATTCTTTAAGATTCAGCTAGATGCACATAAGCACATGCAAAACCTTAAGCAGATGATAGATTTAGAGTGTAGGAAAGAAACCAGAAGGACCAGCAAACTAGAGAAAATTCCCTTTCTCTCTTGTGAAAATTAGTATGTTACACTGGGTGAAATCCTGAACTGACTCACTTCTATAATCCCATCCTCCTTAATGAGACAACTCAAAGAGGTAACAGGGGACCAAGAACTGCAGCTTCTGAACACTTTTCTCAATTTCTTGTTATTGTGCACTGAGGTAACCAGTTAGGTTGAAGAAATGTAAAAAAATTCTTCTAGAAAAATGAGTTCCAGTAACTTTTCTTCATCTGCTTAACAGACACTTTGGTGCAAGGGACCTCAGCAGGAAGAGTTACCTAATTTGAAACATTTGATTCCTGCCTGAACTGATTATCAGGATATTCCCAGGCCATATTCCGTCATTTCTGTTTCTTGAGATAACTATATTTTTCACAAGAACTGATTTTGGGTTTGTTTCATTTTTTGATGGCAAAGAGCTATTTAGGGTGACTTTTCTTGTCCCTAATAAAGTTCTTAGAATGAATATAGGTATTTTTCACCACTTAAGAATTTCAGAAATAACCATAACTCACTATTAACCTTTGGACTTCCCACCCAGCTCTGAAAAGTAATTCATGAGATGTCCAGGGTCACAGAAACTTCTGGGTTACTGCTCTCAAAGTTATATGTGCAGCCAGTCAAAAAGCACTGTAGTTCAAGACATGCTGGCCATACTCCTTTGTGATCACCGTACCTTCATCAAAAGTGTGGAGGTTAGGAAGATGCCCTTGAGTCATTTAATATTAGCCTATGATTCAAGAAAATGTATTTCACTCATGTTTTGTTTGTTTTGGCAAAGCACAAAAGTTTTAAAGTTCCCCTGAAAAATCAAGCTAAATTTAATTAATCTGTTCTATTGAATTCCATCACTAAAGCCTAATTATAGAATAGGATCTTTGATTTCTCCATCTTCCTTTTCTCTCTCTACATAGATTTTTTTTTTCCTTAGCAAGGCTAACCATAACAATGATTATTACTTCAAGGAAAACAACAAAAAAATAAAATATTGTAATAGAAATACTGTTCAATAATAACATCAATTAATAATGCTAAACTATTTACCTAGCATCCAATTAAATGACACATGGAAAGAGAATGTGTCCTGAAGCCCGGGAGTTCATAACACTGCTGGGTGGGGAGACCAGGATGGTTATGGGATGGAACAAAGCCTGGAGTGAGCGTAGGAGATAATGCATGTCCAGGGAGATGTGCAAGATGATCTGCAAGCTTTCTCAAGGGTGGAAAAAGGCTTCAACAACAGGAAGGTCAGAGGGAGACAGCTGGTAAATAGGTGTGGAATAATATTCTTGAGGAAGGTTTATGTAAGGGATCTAGGTTTGAACTCAGGCTAGCTTGGGGAGTTTTGTTAATCAAGTTAGAAGTTAGGAGTGTAGCCCTGCCAGGGATATGATGCTTCAGTGATAGGAAGAGAACTTTTAGAATTCATAAAGCCATGGGACTAAACATTTCTCTGGTGCCTTAGAGAACTTGAAAAACAGCAAGGTATGGACATAAATAAACAAACAAAAAAAATTGTAAATATTAATTTTACTTTTTAGGTAGTAGAGGTCTAACCTTCACAGACAGTAATGGGAATTGGGAGCCAAATACACCTTCAGATACTCTGCCTGAGGTGTTCAGGCTCCATAAAGAACACAGAGTTGTAAAAGTACCTAAAACCAGTTTGTAAATACAGGCAAATGGAGGAGTGATCCACCTAAGCTGCTCATCAGGAGGCTTAGGCCTGCCTCTCAAAGACGTAGCAGCAAAAGAAACTCTTTCCTACCCTTCAATATTTTCAACTTGGAACTCTCCTTCAGATCTGAGTGCCTAAAAATGTTACTAATTTTAAAGCACAAATTGGAGGAGTTTCTTGTACCTTCTGTACACTCAGTATGCCCATTGAACCAGAGAGACAAGGAGTACAGCTTGGTGGCTCGATCACTCTGTTTAGCCCTCAGACCCCGAGTTGAATTCTTCACAGAATATTGAAGACTTTCACATGAAGTTGAAGAGCTTCAACCAAAAGAGGTTGAGTGCAAGCATCCCCAGAAGGTACTCTGGCCCTCTCCCGATCAGTGAGGGTCCCAATTTTAAAAGTTTGGGCAATACCAGACAGCAGAAAAGCATGGTGAATTTGAACTTTCCTTTCACGTCCTAGACAGATTTAAGAAAGGCATTAACACCACTATCCCTTTGTTCTGTTTCATGGGTTAAACCAGTGATGCAGTAGTCAATAAAAAAGTAGCTAAACTAATTTCTCTGGCCCACGTAAGAAACAGACAGACATGACGTTGACCAAATTAGGAGAGCTGTAAATCAATTAACTTATAATTATCCTTGATACACTATTTAGGTAGTTATGCTCTGAACCTTGCTGAATTAGTCTAGTCCAGCAGAATAAGTGAGAAATAACTTGTCTGAGACTCCGGTTGTAGTCTGAGCAGCAGAGCTGTATCTGAACTTCGGTATATATTTAGAAGCTGAAATGCTGGTGGCTTAAGCCACCTCCCCAGCTGGCCACCTCCTAGCCTAGACAGATGTCCCTGCAACATTAAGTGTAGTGAAGGGCATAGGGGCAAGGGGAGAGTTTTGGTATGATGCAGAAGTTGGATACAGTTGCATGAAAGGTAGTCAGATGTGTATCTGTCCCTGTCCAACTTTGAAAATATTTCTAGTGATATTCTGTACATGAATGAGTTTAAATACCTTTAGACATCTGATAAAAATATCTTGTGGAAAGACAATATGCTAACTTTAAGTTATCCTCTTTCAAGTGGAAAACAGAACCAGTCATTTAGAAAGTGGTGCTGCTAACAGATTACATCAGCATCCAAAAATTACCATATATGCATGCTCAACTGACTAGAAGTTAAGTTGACATCTTTCAAATACACTTTAGAGAAAATCGTCCAGAAAAAAAAATCCCCAAAATTCTTACACTTAATTAAGCATAAGATCTTATTGAAAAGAAATAATAAAAAAAAAAAATTATCAAACATGTTACCGAAAGAAAATATTTCAATCAACTTTGAGTTGTTCCAATTTTGCAAACCACTCAAAATTTTTATGTTTTACAAAGTCTAAGACTGGATGAAGAGTGACTATTTAATTTTAAACAGTACTAATTTCTGTAGCCCTGGGGTAATTACAAGGTAGGTAGTGTACCTTAATTTTGAATGCAAAATGTTTTGTATAAGGCTATATTTTGTATTCAATACATTAATATTAAAAATAATATAAACTGTATGACTTTAACATGGTGGAATTTGGCTCAGAATTTTAAAAAGAAACTCTCTCCATAAGACACAGTAAAAAATATCATATTTAAATAAGTTTAAGATGTTTTCAGTCTATTCTATTTTACTCAAGAAGACATTTTTTCTTTAAAACAACATAAAGAAGAATTATATTTAAATTAGTTTAAGATGTTACCCAGTCCATTCTTTTTTCCTTTTAAAAAAATATAATTCATCTGTCAATGAAGACAATTATACTGTTTCTCAAAGTTCCCATCCACAGGAATAATGAAAATACCATTCCTACACAACCTATCAAAAGAGAGAAAAAAAACCATATTCTCACATGATAGACAGACAAAATCGCCTTTAAAAATAAAATTAAAAGGAGGAAGCAATATAATAGCTTCACAGGTTTTGCTGACCATAATTAAATGCCAAATCAAATACAACTTACGCTTTTTTGATCTACCTTTTCCAGATACATAGTAGAATGACTCAGCAGAGTGCCACCTTTGCTATTTTAAAAAATATAAAGAGAAACTATCATTAATGCCCTCCTCCACTTTCTCTCCCACACAATATTTTTTTCTATAGCTTTTTTGTTAGTAGCTAATCATGATTTGAGATTGCAGTGTATTTTGTTACTCTGCCTAGAGTGAAAATCTAATTATGATTCCCTGTTTCATAGCTCCTTGGATTACTAAATAAAAAACAAACAAACCTAAAATAATTAAAAAAAAAAAAGCCAAACACAAAACTGATTAAAGACTAAATAAGACCAGTATGAGATTTCCCAAGATACAGGATGTTCTTCCTAACTACTCAATTGTTTTGTCAATCATCCTATGTGTGATCCCTAAAGTTCATCTACCTTAAGGTAATATCACAATATCTTTAGGCTACAGCAATAAAGTACATTTTAGAGCACAGGGGTGCTTTCTAAGGAGGAAAAAACAAAAAACAAAAACAAAAAACCAAACCCAACCCAACCAAAACAATATTCTAAAGCTCCAAGGTTAAAACTGGTTCTACTGAAAGCAGAATATCTGAACCTGCAGAGATCCCAGTCACCCACCCACCACAGCTGCTAGCCTTAGCCACATGAACTGAGTAGGACATCAGCATCATCTCCAGCTGTTTCACCACCATCTCCTTTTTAAAAGACTTTGGATATCCACAAACTATCCCTAATCTTCTAACGTGCAAAATGATTTTGGCCTTTATTCTCCATTTGCTTGCAAGGTGCGCTTGCTATGCAGCACTTTCACCTTCTGATGCACAACACAATCTGAGGTAACTCAAATCAGCAAAAATCCTCCTGATAATTTTACATTTAGCATAAACAGCATTTGCAATTTTTCTTTCTTCTCAAACCTCTAAGTTGGAAAGAAAGTTGTTTCCATAGAGCTGTAAGACACTGTGATGGAGCAGTGGATTAGGGAATTTGGAAAGATACTCAGTATTGTCTCATATTTTAAAGTTCAGAAAAAGAAAACAAGAATACTTCTCAACAAGCAGAAAAATTAGGAAATCTTGAAGGAAATGCTCTTTTTAGTCAATTAAGTATAAATATTATGGAACTGTTTTACAATGTGTATGCCTTATGTGTACAAGCTTTTTACCTACGGATTTGGGGCAAGGAGGGGGGGAACACAAAGCAAGTGATGGCTTGCATTTTTAGCTGGGAGATGGAGTCAAGCTAGAGAGGAATTGTAAGAGTTTAAGGTGGTTACATGCTGCGCTGAACAGTGTAGGTGAGGGGTTTTTTTTAATGTCATGCTAATAAAGTGAGTTAGGTGTTCCATCAATGCCCTTTGACATCATAGCACTGTAACTCAGTGACTAGAGACAATCCTGGTGATTCTGAATAACTGTTGATGTAGAATGAGCACGTACAGGCATTCTGAGCCTCATACAGGAGACTACATTTGAATGCATTAAAATGCAGAAATCCTCGCTACAGAAGAATTGAAAGGAGATTCTGAGGGAAGTCAGGGTGTTTGTAGCTCGTAATTTGAGAAAGAGTATTCTTGTCTCACCTTCAGATTAAGGGAGGATTTATAGGCATCTTGGTAAACCTGAATGAACAAGGAAATTCAAAGGATTATATTTAAAAAAATCACCATCCCAGCAGAGGTATGGAACCTTCTGCTGCACCGCCAGAACTCTGGTCATTTGGAAATAGTTTGATAGACTGAATGATATATTAGAACGAAACATGGATTTATTTCATGCTCCTGCAGTGCTGAAACAGAGAATGGTTTTGTTAAGTAGGTGATTTTTCTACTTTAAAAGCCCAGTTTCATACCAAAAAAGGACCCATTTATGAACTCAGTTATACAGTCACAGACTCATTTCCTGTCTTTATATTTCCAGTTTGCTTTCAAAGTTATTCCCTTCTGCAATTTGCCTTTTAAAGGAATAAACTTCTATTGAAATTGTGGGGGCAGAAAAAAAAAAAATCACATTTCCTCCAATGCACTTGTGAATTTCATTATATGTGAAAAGCAGTTTTTAGCTGCAGAAGCCAATATTGCTTAGAGGAAGTTGAGTGGAGGGGCAGCTGGAGGTGAAAGGCGAGTCTATACTTTCTGTGACCTGTCAAGCTGAAGCACACACATGTGATGTGGACCGTTCACAACAGGGTGAACCTAAAAAGGTGGGAAGTTCTTCTGGTGTCAAGGGAAAAGTCTTGGAGAATTAGCTGAAAACATTTGCAACAAGTTGCCAGTCATTTGCGTTCAATTTCTTTCTTGTGTTGCAAAGTGTGTCAAGAGTTCCCTACATCCCATACCTCTACTTTTCTCTTTCTTGCCCTGAAAATGTGAATTGAGAGGGGTGGGAGGGAAGAAGAAGAAAGTGGGAGGGACTGTGGTTTCTTTTAAAAGTAGAAAAGTGTATCTAGACACTAAGAAGAAGAAAAAAGAGAGAAGAAAACTGTCCAAAACAGAATATGCGGATGATGATTCAGAACTGGGAAGGAAAAAAAAAAACAACTAACCCCACCCCAAACAAGAAAATATCCTTTTTGCAGAATGCTAAACTTCAAAAAAATTAAATTTTCAAAACATTCCACTGGTAGAAAATTCACTGCTGAAGTATCAGATATTGAATTAACTTTTATCAGAAAGCGAAGCGATAGCACCCCAAATTTTCCACTAATTCTTTCATGTTTTTGACTGAATGAAATATGTGATACTTTATAATTAGCAACATTGCCTTTTATTCCATTTCATTTGGAATAGGAGAATTAGAGTAGCATTTTTTTTTAATTCAGTTTGTTTTATAATGAACTTTTTTATTTTGAACTCATGAGGTTCAACAGGGCCAAGTGCAGGGTCCTGCACATGGGTCAGGGGAACCCCCAATATCAACACAGACTGGGGGATGAGGGGATTGAAAGTAGCCCTGTTGAGAAGGACTTGGGGGTACTGATGGATTAAAAACTGGACATGAGCCGACAATGTGCTCTTGCAGCCCAGAAGGCCAACCATATCCTGGGTTGCATCAAAAGAACTGTGGCTAGCAGGTTGAGGGAACTGATTCTGCCCCTCTACTCCACTCTCGTGAGACCCCACCTGGAGTACTGCGTCCAGCTCTGGAGCCCTCAGCACAGGGAAGATATGGATCTGTTGGAGTGGGTCCAGAGGAGGGCCACAAAAATGATCAGAGGGCTGGAGCACCTTTCCTGTGAGGAGAGGCTGAGAGAGTTGGGGTTGTTCAGCCTGGAGAAGAGAAGGCACGAGGGAGACCTTATTGCGGCCTTTCAGTACATAAACAGTGCCTACAGGAAAGATGACGACAAACTTTTTAGCAGGGCCTGTTGCAATAGGACAAGGGGTACTGGTTTTAAACTAAAAGAGAGTAGATTTAGACTACATAATGGGAACTTCACTTTGAGGGTGGTGAAACACTGGAACAGGTTGCTGAGAGAGGTGGTAGATGCCCCATCCCTGGCAACATTCAAGGTCAGGTTGGACGGGGCTTTGAGCAACCTGATCTAGTTGAGGATGTCCCTGCTCATTGCAGCGGTTTGAACTAGATGACCTTTAAAGGTCCTTTCCAACCCAAACTGTTCTATGATTCTATGATTTTCTGGATATTTTTCTAATTACTACCACAAGTGTTTAAAGACCAATTGCCAACTTTTCCATTTTCTTTTCCCATTTTGGTTTTTCTCTGCATGACTAAAGGAATCCCTAAAATACCTTGATAACCTTCAATTTGCAAAAGTTACATCTTACCTCGCAGATGGAATTTCACCATGTGCCAATTTTTGTTGCAGTTAATTGCAAACAAAAACTAAACAACATATAGCTGAAAGAGTAAAAAAAAAATAAATGCATTATGTCTCTGTAGATAGCTTTATGTCAAAACACAGCTTCTTCTGTGGTTAGGCTGTCGGTATGAACATATGTGGCCTTCAAAGCCATTTCTGAAATCCTTCATAATATACAACATTAAGAAGAAATTCTCAAAAATATATCTAAATAAGAACTCAGGTCTGCAAATTTCAGATTTGAAATTTGTGTTGTAACGTCTTGATCAATTGATTGAAATATTGTTTGCAGAGCAAGTATAGAAACAGGCAGATAAGATACTTCCCTTAACATATACACATTTTCACAATGCATCTTACTTAATAGTTTCAGCAGAGCTAGTTACACTGTGACAAACTTAATCCACAGATAGTGATTCAGTAAATTACACTTGTGGAACAATAGGACCATTCCTACTTTGACTGATTATAGCTGGGCTATTAATGCTTAAGTGTATGTCTGCATGTTATATGAAACTTTTTCCACTCAGAATCAACGTTCAGGTGCTGAGAAAACTGATGGGGTGAAACAAAGGCTACTTCTTGTAAGCATCAGCATTTTGGAAAAGTTCAGGCTTGTTTTATTAATTAAGATGAAATACTCATAAGAGATGGGAATGTCCATGGTTAAGCCAGCTCAACCACTTGTTTGTTGACATATCCCCAGAGCAGTGGAGTTGGGCTTGGGGAACTGCTTCATAATGCATTTAGTGATGTGCAAAAGATGCTAAGTGAAAATAGTATCAGATCCCAGACTCACAGAAAAAGAAAATATGAGCCCTATACACACAAGAAAATAAAAGGAGTGTATAAAAATCTTGAAAATACGGCCAAAAGTGTCAGGTAATAGAGCAGCAACCCGCTTTCACAGATCTCTGACTACCAGAGTCTTGGCCTAGCTCCCAGCTTCAGAAGTTGGATCAAACTAATCTTCATTTTGCCAAAGTTGATGGAAGCTCTAAAAATGTAAATCTGAGCTACAGCATAAAAAGTGAAAGAATATTTCTTGCCTTATACAATTTTTCAAAGCACATAAATTTTAAAATTAAATGCTGGGACTCTGCAAGATTTGGACGATGCAACAGCCAAAATAAGTTACCAAAATTAATGGAAATAGGGCAGTAAGCTTTTTCAGGATTATAATGTGATGCAAGTGTTGGGTAGAGTGATGACAAGTCTGCTGCTCCTCTAGATATCTGTATTTCATTTTTCTGTGCTCAGAAGTTGTTCATAGTTGTTCCATTTACAGAAATCAACAAATTCTTGCATCTAGATTTTCACAAAACAGAAAAAATTGTCAATCTACTCCAGCATTAATTATCACTTAACAAATCTCTGTGACAAATTTTGGTTTACAAAAATATATATTAAAAATGTTAGGAAGGATGTTTTCTGAAGCATTATCTCTTCAAAACTAGAATCAAACAATAAGCACGTGCACCCCAAGACCCTGGGGATTTAAAAAAATACTAGAAAGTTTGGAGTAGAAATAAAAGTTGGTGGTTCACACTTACATGTGGCTTTAAGGTGCAATACTGAACTGAAAGAAAATGTCATTGCTGGGCAAGTTTGACTCCATTATAACTTCCTGAGTCAAGTTAGGAAAATACTAAGCAATAAAGGAAGTCATACACAGGTATTTACTCAAGATACATATCTGTGAAGTAAGTAAGTGTGCCATATTATGGTGACATCAACATCGTAGGTAATTCATACAGGGTACATCTACACTGTTTTGTAAAGTGACAGGTTTTACAAGAACAACTAATACTTAGCTTAAATTATAATATCCAGTAACTATGTCTGTGTTGGTAACCCCAAACTCAGCAAGACAACTGTTCCGCTATGGAAAGATCCTTACGTACACCCCCTCCCCCACAGACATGAAAATACTTGCGCATATTTCCCAACATATAATACACGTACCCTGCTTTATTTGGTGGTTTGAAGCAAAAGAGTAACTTTAAGAATGTATCCATGCAAATACTATTTGCCTGGTACTACTTACTTCAACTACCCTAACACCTAGCTTATTCCAACACCTGGAGAATGAGTTATGTTACAACTACTGAGCCTTTTGTAACATGACTGGGGATCTTTGTTTGGTTGACCATTTTTCCCCCTGTCTTATCTACTCATCGAGTTCTGTCCTGTCCCTGGACTGTGGAAAAGAGACTCTTCTAGCATGATGGGATGGTGAACCTTAGCAGACACCTAGGTATTACTGTAACACAAACAATAATAACATAGGGTGGGCTGTTAAGTCAGTGAACTGACTTTACCTAATTATTTTTTCTTTATGAATCAGTAATTTTTAGACCTGGGCTCAGTTGTACTGGGTATGATCCCCCAGAAGCAACGTCAGCCTCCCATGATCCTTGTATTTCTCCTTTTCCCCTTGTTTTCTCTGTGGATACCCAGTTAAGGAATGAAATCCTCGCTCATTCAAAACCTAAACCATAAACTCAATTTGTATGATAAAGCCTTGAAGACAGCATAAGAAACTGAGCTCCTCAGCACCTGATTGCAAGAAGGGATAAGCCAACCTGGAGACAGAACATATGAGAACATAAGGTGGCAAACTCAGCTGGAGGTCGATAAGGGAAAAAATGAACTCTGCTCTCAGTTGGCATAAATACTGAATTTCTACTGTCCTTACGAAGATGCTAAGGTGCAACGAATGCATTTACCACAGGGTTATATTTGATGTCAGTATACTCTGAAAGCAAATCTCCTGGTCATCCCCACTTGCTGAGCTTTTGTTCACATTGCAGCTCTGGAGTGTTGGAACTGGATTCCTTTGGGGTGAAACTCAACTGGAAGATCCCCTCTGGCACCACACCTCATACCCTCCTGCTGCTACTGGGCATTCAGTCTGCAGCCCAGGCTGCATCCAGGCCAAAGCAAAACATGTGCAGTGTAGGCTAAGATCCTCAGCGCCAACTAGTTTGCTCTAGAGATGAGTTCCTGTCGTGCCACGCTGCTTTCTAGTGTGGACAGAGCTGTGTCACACAGGCACTTGAGAGAGAAGCCATAGGGCTCATTAGATGTGCTGATGTCTCAAAACAAATAAGTGTTTCTTTCTGAAGCAAGTGAAGAGTAGACTGAGCAACACCTACTGGTTTTGGAAGGAAACCAACAAAAACAAACACTTTTTTAAAAGTGGAAGAAAGCATCTGAAATGTTGAAACTTCTCAATAAAGGTTTGTTGTGGTTTTGGTTGGTTTGGGTTTTGTTTTTTTTTGGTGTTTTTTTTTTTTCCATACTTCTAGTTTCATGTTCCAACCTTTGGGAACCAAAAGGGTAAGCATGCAGTAAACAGAATAGAGAATGACATATCTTCTAGGAAATGTTTATGACATAAACCTACCTAGAAGTGGGATGTTGCTGACACATACTGGCAAAAAATTCAGTCAGGAATGGGAAGATTAGTAACAGAACTTCTTGTGTGTTACCTCCGTGAAAGAGGAATACTTGGTGGTGAAAGTATAATTAATACTCTGTTTCCTTTAGGATCAATAAAACAGAAGAATTATAAGAAATACTAATAGCATTGACTTTCAACAGCTAAAAAAACGGCAAACCCCCTAATCTTTAGCTAGAGAAAAACTATCACAAAAGATGCAAACATTTTTAGCCACAATAATTCCATTCAAATGTTACCATTTTGCACGAACTTTGCAAAAAATGAACAAAAATAATATTTATAATATTAAGTCAAGTTATATTAGGAAGTATGAAATCATATGCAACAGAAAAAAAAATGTCTCGATGAAAATCCAGAAATAAATACTATGAGCATTTAATAAATATTTGTTAAGAATACTGGAGACCTCTTAAAATGTAAGTTAAAAAATATGGAATTAACTTTTTACATACATCACAAGTGTATTTGTATTTTGTATTTGTATTTTGTATTTGTTGCTTTGCTGTTGGAATATTGAACATAGCTAGTAGATAAGTTATGGGTGATTCATGCCTTGTTGTTTTGGAAGTTTACATGAAAGATGATGGTATAGCATGCAGCAGAAATTCTGAACAAGGAGTGGTGAACATCTGTGTTGTTTCCTCTCTAAGAAAAAGAAAAGTTCATATCCCACCCAGGGAGAAGAAATGACCCTGATAAAGAATGTAAGTGATCTTGTTTGACCTGTGACGCAAGACCAGTGCTGACCTCTGCCGCCTAACCACAATGCATGTTTTTTGTTATAAGAGCGAGCAAGTGTGCATTGCTAAAAAGGAATGCAAGGAATATGAATGATGCTGAAAGTCAGGAGAATGAAATATTGATTGTGGAAGTGAAAGTATGTTTGTTCAGGTAGGTATGAAAGGCTAAGCGGAGGAGGAAGGGGAAGAAACACAAGAAGAAAATGAAAAAACACACACATAACCAAGCCATTTCTATTCTAGAAGCAAATCAAAGAATATGCCACTTCCTTGTCCCTCCTCAGACCAATATTGCTCTTAAAACATACTAGAGCTGCTAATTATAGAATTTAAAGCAATAAATAACCCAAATATTTTCCCATATAATTATGAAAGTACTAAAATGTTAATCCAAATCTATTTGGGAATGTTAGTCATCAGCATTCTATATTATTTATATAACTCTTCAAATTACAAATTAAGTACTTCTAACTCAGCACATGGAGAGCATGATTAATTGTTCTCATCCAGAAACCGCCCATTCCACTCATCTTTTTCTTTAAAAAAAGCAAATGGTCTTATTTGCCAATAGCTGGATGCATAAATATTTCTAATGTCAGTATAAATACAACATACTGGTTCCTGAAAAATGAGCACATGAGAGATTTTAATTATCAGCCTTCCCACGTGGTAACATTAAAATAAAGTAAAATACAATTGGCTGCTTACTGACAGTGACTGCTATCTACAGTACACGAAACAGCATGCTTAATATCCAGTCCTTATAAACATATGGCCTGTTTCGGTCTTTTGTTAAATGCGATTAATGCAACAGATGAAAAGCTGAAGTCAAATTTAATCCATGCAATCTCAAAGCACAAATCAATGCACTTCTTTTCACATTCAAGAAGAAGGATAGTTTATTAAGGGAACTCTGGAAGGAAAAGAATTTATTAAAGGAATTCACGCCAGCTGAGTATTTGGCCTCCAATTCTAAAAGTGACTAATAGAAAAATTAGAGAATATAAAAAATAGATCTAATTATATTGCAGCTATTTTTTTTCTGGAACACTTTAATTTAATCCTGAAATATAAGCACAAGCCTACCATTAAGCACAAAAGAATAACACTGCCAGGCCCGATGTAGTAATTTTGGTAATATGTGAAGCAATTGGACAAAGAGAGTCTAACCTGTCAGCAGTCAATATGCAGTATATTTTTAGCAACAGCAAGAATATGTTTGGTGGAGCTGGATGACTCAAAACACAGGAAATATAACATAGAACTTCACGTCTCTGGGTCACAGGTTCAAATGTAACCCAAGGCAGGATCCACAGTGCAATAACTAAACTTTAGGCACCTGCTAAGAAGTTGTAACCTAGACGCCACTCACTCTACATAGATGCTTAAGACACCTTATAAACATGCAGGGAAAATAAAGATATTCAAAAGGAAGGCCAAGAAGGCTAGGACACCATACACGGAACTGCAACCAACAATCATAGAAAAATACCTTTTTTCCCCAGAGACTACGCACTTCAATTTGTAGTGTAACTGAACACTTCTGGACCTAACTGATGACCTATAGTATAAGTCTATCTCCAGGGTCAGGTATTCAAGCCTGTTTCCCAAGGTGAGGCTCCCAACAGATGGGTGCCTTAAAGAGCTGAGCAAGATTCACTCTTTAAAATGAAGTCAGAGAAGCAGGTAGTGATGAATGCACCAAACAAAGTCACCTTCCAAAAAATTATTCTATTATAAAGTCATGAGATCAATTGTTTAGGAAGAACTTCAATTTTCCCGTTAGCCTAAGGGAAGTCATACCCGCATCCATTCTTTCGCATGCTCCAACTGTCATACTAAAAATCCATACAGAAAAA
>NW_009646937.1:0-26144 GCF_000708025.1 Charadrius vociferus | reverse complement strand
CCTGCTGAAATTATATCTCTACACAGGAATAGAATAAAAGACTTAAGAAATGAGAGAAAACGTCTACCCAAAGAAGTGAACGTGACTCTACAGACCACTGACTTGAGAAATCTCAATTCCAGTCTTTGCCTTTTTTGCTTTTTATGGAACTTCAACATGCAGCTTTGCATTAAAAGGACATTCACCAGATAAAATAAAGTCTGATTCAGGTACTGCTCTGGAAGGTAGAAGACATATATTTGTCTCTTCAGACAGAAAAAAAGAATTGCATGTGGTTCTTCTGCTTCCTAAAGAACTTCTGTCTTTGCTAAACTATTATACATCAGAGGAGAGAGGGAGAAGTACCAAGATTGTGTGTGCTATAACAAAACAACTGCTGCTGCATCTTGAAGGGAGCTTGAACCTGTCAGTGCCATGACAGTATTCTGTAAAAGTATATTGGAATTGAAGTCCTTGTCATATTGACCGAAGAACTTGGGCAAGCTCAGACTGCAGCAACATTGAGCAAGCAAAGCAGCTGAAGGCTAGGTAATTCCAGTGTAAGGAAGAATTTTTAAGAACAATTTTGGACTTAGCTGCTTCAGATAGTGTCTCTTGAGGCTGTAAAGCCTTTAGCCACCAGTCTAGTCTAGCTGTCAATTACCAGTGTCTGGAGTTGCCACCAGTTGATGGAACGTTAGCAATTCATCAGCTGAAAATAATTGGATTTGCAAAAAGCTCCATTGGCTGGCATCTCTTCCAAAAGAGGTTTTAAGCAGTGAACGTATAAAGAAAATAATACTTTCATCTGGCCATAAATAAGGCACGCTGGCCAACTTAGAATACCGTGTTGTTTAAGCCACATTTATTTCAGTATCATCATCCAGTAGGTAGTCCAACCAGAAATATGCACACAGTAAGTGGAAGGTGTGTAAATACCTCTATTGTATTTAATGAATTTCCTTACGCCTTTGCTGTCTAAATTAATATTTAAACTACTATGGTGTTTATACTATATTAAGATATGGAAATATAATAAATTAATACCACCTGTTACATATCAGAAATTCTAGTCGGTAGACTGGTTTCAGGAAAAAAATTTGAAGTTAAGGAATATACTTTTAGTTTTCAGATTTTGAAAAATTAAAATTTCATCAGCAATTACTAATGAGCGTTATTAAATTTATGCGGATGGCTGACTTGTGAATTCTCAGATGCCCAAGTAACATTAGTTGTCCCCTCACAATATATATCCTACTTTCTTTTACAGCTATCCGCAAATCACCAAACCAGCACAAGAATACACAAATATTTTTTCAGAAATTAACATCCTGCAAGATTTCTCTCTTTTTAAAGTCACAACCTTTAGAAGTAGACTAGAAACTACATTGACATTGTATCATCCCACAGAAGGTTCTAATAAACTTTTTAAAGTGTTGAATTTTTCTAATAAATACTGAAAGAAATGCAAAGTAAGTTATGTTGCTATTATGCTTTCTACAAGTTTCACCTTGTAAGAGTCATAGGCTGTGAATATCATCTTTTTCTCTTTCTAAATCTCAATGAAGTTTAGATACTCGTATTAACCCTGTCCTGCTATTTTTCCAGCAAAATCCTGGCAGTGAATTTCTTCCTTCAGTGAATCTGGAAATGTTTCTTAGTAATACTGCTCAATAGCTCTACATGTTTTCTCAGTAAGATAGTTTCCATAGCCGTTGTATCTTTTTAATTTAATATAAAATAAATAAAAAGCTTCATAATACCTCGGTATGCTACCTTTTCCAACAAATATCTATTTCCTATCTTATTCTTATAGCAGAAGCAGTGGCTCACCTCTTAAAATTAATCACAGTGTTCTTACTCTGCAAAAGAATATATTACTAATAGCAACACAAGGGGCTTGAATCGTTTCTTCTGATTTTATCAATTTCATCATCATTAAAACTTCAAAATAAAGCAACGTGTCTTTTTACATTATATTTTATAGAATGTTAACTCTTCTGCCCCAGGGATTTGCACAGACACCTCAGCCTGATCTCCAACAATTGCCATCAAAACTCTTGACATGTCCTGAGGTTGAATCCATTAAAGTGTAAAGGCTCTGACATTTTGGAGCTTTCTCTTTATGTTACATTGACAAATGGAAGGGTTTTGTGTTTCATTGGTTAAGAGGGAGTCAGGTTTTAGTTATTTGAACCTGGGGTAACTTCATTCATGGATCAAAAAAGACCTCTTGGGGCTTCCAAAGTCTTAATTATTTTAGAGCTACAAGGCATGATTTGGTAGAGATTTGGGTAATGGGAAACATATTCTTCTGGGATCACTTCACTTTGGGGAGCTTTCCAGCTGTGAAACAGGCTCTCAAACTTAAAAGCTCTCCAAAGCTCTACCTGGCCCCAGGCCCAAATTTCCCTGTAACAAAAGTTGACTCGTAGAAGAATGAGTGTAATATATGCAACCAAAAAACTGCAACATTAAAGAATTGGTAAGATTTATGATAACACTAAAAGTTGTTAAAGTGTTTTTAAAAGGTCAGCTTTTCACATTTAGAATCAGAAGAATGTTCATTTTTATATAATCACCACATACCTAATTCCAAATGCAAAAGTGACAGCTATTTTATTATACAAGGTATATAAGAAGGTTTGCACATGACAGTATTAACTTATTAAAATAAAGCGAAGGTTCCATTTGGTATTATTCAGAATGACAAATGTCAGGGCTCTTTTTACTTTAGAATTGTTTTTCTGGAAAACTGCTTATATGATGGAGACTCATTTATTAGTTAATGTACAGGTAAATAAATAATAAATCCATTGAAATCTGTGGGTGTCTGACATTACTTCGCAATATTTAAACAAAATGTATCACCTTCAAGGCATACTTATCAACAAAATATATGGAAGAAAGGCTACTACCAAGGCCTTTAATAGTAATTTTACATTGTATGGACATGCAACAGTAGATAAGAGCTGTCCCGTGCAGCTTGGGATCTGAATAGAATGGATTTTCATTCAGAATTGTTTAAATTGAAAATTTTTCTATTGCTACCAATTCGAAGAACAGCAAGTGGCTTTTGAAAAATCTAAAAGGTGGAATTTTATCATCTCAAATCTGTTTAAAATTGCACAGGAAACCTTAGGTGCCAGAACAGACCTTCAGCATAAAGTGTAGTTTGTGCTCTAATGTGACCATTTCTTACACAGGCCAAACTGAAAATGTCTTTTTAACATGAGCAGACCTACAAACAACTGATGGAATTATGTATGCCATTAAAGAAAGCCATTAGGCTTGAGGAAATTACACACGCAGAGAAATCACACACAGCAACCACCAAAATTCCCTACCATATCAAAATATCAGAAAAGCATGCCATGAGAAAAAACATTCTTCTGTTGAAGTGTAGGGAAAAATTCTTTCATGTTTATGGTCTCCATTTGAAGTCTGGAGCCCACACATCTCCTGTATTTAAGAAAAAAGAACTGTCGATCAACAGTCTTTCAGGGCCTCTATGATCTCTCCTCTAGTCCTCACTTGGAAAAGTCTTGTTCATCCTCTGCTCTACTCTGTAACAGTGATGACTTTTTAAAAAAGTACCCTAGGACAATGATTATTAAAGCTTCAATTCTATACTATGGGTGACTTTCAATAATATGCCTAAGCATGTATTATCCTTTGATTCTGTCCCGATCCCTCTTTTTCCTTAGTTATGTCTCTTCCTCACATTAAAAATTCTTCATGTCTCTAAGAAAGCACTCCAACCATCTAACTGAACAGTAACACAAACAGTGTCACCTCTCTGGTATATACAATAACTTTGGGCATTTGGCGTACCATATGGAATAGAAAAAAAGCAGAGGAGCAGAAGACAGACACAAGCTTATGCTGGGTCAGTCCAGGTGAAACCTGGCCTGTCTTGAGCCAGAACACAAAAAAAATTTGTTTGACCAGCCTCCTACAGAGAACACAGTACTTTCAGACCATGATTCACCAAGATCCGTTTTTAGGGAGGAGACAGGTTTGTTGGCGTAGGCACAAAATGGGATATGAGCTGTCTCCTTGTGAAAGGGTAGAGCAAGAGCCCAAATGACAAGTGTTCTGGAATTGGTAGCATTAAGGAGTGTCACAGGCAGCCATAGGAATGCTGCCTCTCTACACCCCCAGGGATACGGACAGGGGGATCTCAGATGGTCATGTGTGCAATTCAAGGAGCAACCCGCATCTCACTGGGCTTTTTTGCTCCTTTCTGAAACAAAAAAAAAAAAAAACCCAACCCAAAAAAACCTGCCTGCTTACTCTTGGACAAAAACTTTGTAGAAAACATATAATCATGTTTGTCAAGTGCCAGGATGGAGCCAATAATCCAGGTTGCAGGCATCAAGCTCAGTATTTATCTAGATTGTACATCTACTACTTAGACAAGCTGTCACAGATAACTCAAAGCAGACTGCCATAATAAATATTGGTAATAAAATCAAAATCTCAGAACAGTAATGTGTGGTTGCCTAATAAAATTTTTAAAGGAAGATTCTATTTATTTATGTATTTTTAAACAAGCGTACCTTTAGACTGTAGAAATGAATTTGGAATTTCTTTTCAGAAAGGAGAAAAGTCTAGAATTGAACAGAGTCTTTGACAAATATGGAACAGAGTTTGGGGGGGGAAGGGGGAGAGGAACCAAACCAAAACCACAGCACTTCGAAGTGGTCTCATTTTCTTTTTTCTTTTTTTTAATGTAGTAGCATTGCCTGATGCATATGTGTAGACTGAACAAAATAGACCCCACCGAACAAGCAATGCACATAAAGTGATGTAAAATATTTGTATCTTTGGAATTAATTTACCTGACAAAGTGCCATGTTTCTTTTTGTTCTGTTCACTGCTTAGGATTATTAAGAAGGAAGTACTTAGTAAAATCTAAGAGCCTGTCTAGCTCGGTATCCAATTTATAATAGTGGCCAAAAGCTAATGCCGAGGGAAGAGTGTTAGCACAGGGCAAGCACGCAGTGATATCTTTCCAGAACGCCCTCCCAGCCTTCAGTGATTTCCAATTCACAAACTGAAGGAAAAGATTTGTCTGAAAGATGATTATTCACAATGTCTACTGCTAGAGGCAATGGCTCTTACTCAGTACATCAGCTAAATCGGCTAAATTGTAAAAATTATCTTTATTCAGTAAAAAATAATATGTTAATAGAACTGTTATTTCAGTGGCTGCAACTGCACTGCTCTGAGCATGAAATGTCTGTGCTGCACCCACCAAGCCCTGGGGCATTCTTTATATCTTTACTTACATTCTCCTGAAAGGTTCACTGCCTGCAGGGCAGGTAGGTCTCACAAGGGACCTCAGAGCTACACATGGACAACACAGATGTGGTCCCTGGGAGTATCCACACTGACTACTAAGAGTAGCCCTGAAGCTCCTCTTCACACAGGATGGACTTGCCTATCACATGGACAAAGGGCCCACTAGGATGGACTTAAGCCTCACCAGAACTTCCATGCCCAAGTCCTACAGGTGAGACTACACGCACACGGGTTTCCTGCCGCCTGCCACCAAGGTGGCAGCAGAACTGGAAGGCTGAGCACCCACAGAGCCTCTGCCCCTCGTGCTCTTCATAGCCATAGCCACTGCTGGGCCCCAGTCCTGCTGATACATGGAGTTACCCTAAGCACTAGGGGTGCTTCTGCTCTATCAAGGCTTGCTGATGCTTAAAAAAAAAAAAAAAAAAAAAAAAAATTATCAGTGTTATCAAATTATGGGTCATAAGATTAACAAGCTCTTCAGACTATTTCCCAGTGTCTCACACTGACATGTTTTAAGTATTCCCATGGAATGGAGCTAGAAAGATAATCCACATACTAACAGATTTCACCACAAGTGAGACCTGCCAGGGCTGTTGGAAAGTTACCGTTCATGTCGACCCGTCGCAGCTTGTGCAAGGGAAGAACATTGCCTGCTCTGCTGCTGGGCAATGTTCTGGTCCTCTGGCAACTGACAGAGGGTTGCCAAAAAAGATCCCAAGGAGAGAGAAAATGGACAAACTGTCTTTTTTGATGTAAATAGTTAAAGATGTATAACTTTTTAGGCAATGACTCTTTCTTCGAAGGAGCACCTGCAACTGAGTGCTTCAAACTTTCACAAGTTGAAGAGGGCTAGACAGACTGTGCCAGTGTGCCCATGAATTTATTCCTTAACAAGTCACTAGAACTTAACACACTAATTGTGATAAGGGGAAGACAGCAGCAACAGAAAAAACAACCAACCAAAACACTCTTGCAATTAAAAAAAAAAAGTAAGGGAGAGAGAAGGAGGTTTTGCTGTCCCATCCACAAAAATCCTTTATTTGCCAAAGCTGCCCTGCCTTGATGGGACATTTTAAAGATACTTGTTTCAAACTCTATGAAAATCATACCTCAGCTGGAACCAGGCTTATTCCAGCTGCTGCAACTTCTCCAAGCCTGAATCTAATATGCAGAGCTACCACCAGGAGCTCACTGGTTTTTCTCCTTTGGCCACACTCATCAGCTTCCAATGAGGCCAAGACTACTGGCTTGGCATTCACAATCTAACAGACATTATCAAAGAACAGTACTCTCTCACCTTTAAAGACGGTTGCTTTAAAACTTTCCCCTGGGTTTTGTTTCAGTAGTTACAGGAAGGAGACACAAGAATCAGGTTACACCTTCTGAAGGACTTCCTCACATCACATGCATTCCCAGCAGGAACCTTACAGACTGCTGGTCCCCAACATTCTACCATACTGTATGACTGCTTCCCCGCCCCTGCTTGAAAGAGTAGCAATTACATCATTTTACCTGATCCACAACACCTGTTGGAATGTAATTCTGGGTAAGAAGTCTCCATAATTCAGGTGTTCAAAATCAGCTTTGTACCAAGAACATGTGGACACCAAATTACACTATTCTGACAAAAATATTTTTCAGTTCTATTCATCATTCTGTACAGCTTGGTCTCTCATAAGTACACACATACAGACTCACACATACACAAAGGGCTCCATCCTCCTCCCACGGATAGGAAAATTTTCATTTAAATCATGTTTATAGGTGTGATTATACTGAACACTTGCATATCTTGGGCATATGAATGCTGCCAGTATACATGGCCATGTGCACCCTTTTTATAGTCAAAACTGCAAATCATCTTCAGCACTGAAATAAGCCATCACTCATCAGTTACCTGTCGTAAAATCTATCTCTGTTCTCTCTCTGGGTAACTCTTTCAGAAGCATCCGCAGCAGAGAGCAGCTAGGTATCTGAACAACTTGGCTCACATTTGGTGGATCAGGTTTGGTTTTCATTTAAAGAATTTTTTTACTCCATAATTTTATTTAAACAAACATTAAAAGCTTTCAGGCAGATTCAGCTGCAATAAGGGATCAAAGCTGTGGTTATTTAGGCTCCCTTTTTACAGGATCGTTACAACCACATTAGCAATGGTTTTCATCCTTTTTTTCCCCCCCTATTATAATTGGACAGCACTCTCCCAGTCATTACCATGTGAGTGACCTCTGCCCCAGCAGTCATGGCAGAACAGGCTAGTCTTCGCCCATTTATCATGTCAGGACATAATTTCAGCCATCATGATGTACTTACTAAGGTCATGCTGCATAAAGATTTTCCTTTTTCTTTTTTCTCGTATCTGCTCCTGCACAACTTCCCTTTTCTCACCTAGATCTAAGAACTGTAATCACCTAACCTATTTTGATGACTTTATGAGACAATTGTAGGTCTGCTAACACAAAGAATGATTAAATTTTGGTTTAGGGACTATTTTGGAATTTCAGCATAATGGATAAACCCTACCAGTGACAACTGAGTCTAAATCATGGACTCAAATGTATACATGTGCTAAGATGAGATTGTCAAATGAAGGAAACTGTTCTGTGGCATTATGAAAACAAATGCTTACAGGATTATAATAAACAAACAGCAATGTTTTTGTTATAGACCTTTGGAAGTTATTGTGCTTTTCATTCCTTGTGATAAGCAAGCTGAGACTTGCAGTAATAAACATGTTCAAATAATAGCGACTTGAGTGAGACTTGTAGGATCTGATCCTTTAGGAATTACTCATGTACATAATGTTAATAACGTATGTAAACTTCTGCAGCACCAAAACCTCAGTTTGTACATTATGCACATCACATCGTAAATTGTGTTATGCAAGCATCGTTTCCAGTATTTTCACATCCTATTTTCTGTCAGCCTGTTAACGTACATTTTTGTTGGTATCTAATACAGACACCACTAAAAAAACCCCAAAAACACAACCCCTCAAAAAAACCCCAAAACCCAACAAAAACCAGACAGACATTTACTTGCAATGAAGTGTACTCAAGGGCTCCTAGGACTCTGTTGGGCTGCAATTTCCTTGGTTCAGTATGGAAAATCTGGCTGGGTTAAAAAAATTTCATTTGGACTTCAGCCTGAGAAGGTTTGGCAAAATTCCTGGTTTATAGAATTTCTTCTGCCTGCTGCTTGTGTTCCAGGTAGTGCAATGCTTCAGAATCTTAAAGACTTCTGCTTTAGTAATTATTTTTACAGACTTCTTGATAATGCCAATTAATTGATTCTCATGTGATTTAGTTCTTACTGCTTACAGTACGTCTTTCAAGATTAAGTTCAAAATCAGATGGTAATAGAGCTGCTCTGAATAATATTTTATTTAGTTTACTATATATATTTAACTTATGGATAATGTTAAAAAAGGAAAAAAGAAAAAAAAAAGAAAAGAAAAGAATTACCTGCAAAGGTTTGGAACACATGAAAATCTGCTGCTTTTGCTCAAGGAGACTAGAAAAATACTCAATGTGATAACAAATCTTCATAAAAGTCTGCATTTCCATTTTGAGTCAATTTTACTTATAAGATTTGACAAGGCCAAACTGATATTATTGAAAATCATATCCAACATCTCAGCTGCTTAATAATTTATTTTATTGACTATGAGGTTTTCTGTGTGCAACTGGCAAAATCCATAATATGAATCTTAAGAATAATGTAAAACTGTAACTATCATGACATTTTGGGGGGAAAAAAAAAATAAGCAGTACCTACCTTGTACTTTAAGCTTTTTAACTACTATATGATTTCTTGATACAGAAAGTGTAAAAACAGTAAGAAGGAATGACCCTCTGTATTTGGTTCTTACTTGCGGGGGTAACACAATGAGAATATAAAAACATAATTTGACAACTGGGGTTACAGCAACCATGAAATATTACCTCATGATGACTGGGATAGGAAGAAGGACTAAGAAAAAAATAAAAACAATGAACTTCACTTCAGCAATGAAGTTTTCAACAAACTCACAGAATTGGTTGTAAGTTTTCAAGGAAAACTTATCTAAGGTGAAAAGGAGTTAAGGAGAGTTCATAGTATCCTAAAAAAAAATCCCCCAATATTAAGTAAGTAAATGTTAAAAAACCCCAACATGCCAACACACCGAAACAAAAAAAAACCTCATTATGAAGAAAAAATATTAAAATATAAGTTGCCCTAAATCATGAAGTTTTCCTGATTCCAAACATAAGATGGAATGCACAGGAAATATTTGAAACATACTGTAACAAAAGGTCAAATAAACTATTTATAAACAGATTTATATGTATTAAAAAATCCTCACAAATACACATATAAAGCATAACTGACATAGTTGCATGAAAAACAAACTGAATAAAACTATATCCATATTGGATAAGGCAAAAGATAGCAAATATGATTCAGGCTTAGTCATTTTTTTAAATTGCGAGAAAAATTAAATACTGAAATACATTGCCTGGGGAATCACCTACACTGAAAGTCTTTGGAATAAGTTAGAAACACATCTGCCAGGACATATCTTAGGAAGTGTTATTGACCCTGCCCTGGGGAAGGCAGAAGGATTGGAGGATTTTACAGATTCTTGCAGCCCTACACTTCAGTGCCCATTTCTATTATTTCTAGCACTTTTGCGTGATATTCTGTGCCCTTCAGAGCACAACCCATCACCTCACTTACCCTGCTTCTATGAACCTGTGGCTCTCCACCATACTCCCCTCAGTATTACATTAAGGGTGAACCTGGTCCATCTCCTCAGTATCTGATGTTCCTGTTGGTACGGTAGGGATAGAACTGGGCACAGGACATGAGAAGGACATGACTATACTGCAGCGAGGGGCTGCAGAGAATTGCAAATGGGAGGGAAAACAAAGAGAGATTTGAGTTTCTGTGTTGAGTGTATCTAAGGGTAAAGAGGACACAAATGCATTTGAAATGCATTCACTGGTGTGTTATCACTGCTCAAGAAAGGGCAGCACACCCTGTCCACTGAATGGTGTTTTCCTTTTTAAATGTCTGATCAAAGGTTTTATTAAAAGTTGGATTTCTGCTAGAAGAACTATGTCACAATGTTATAAAGTAGGTGAGGGGTTTTTAAATTCTTGTTTTCCCAAAGAAAATGCTTGTTGCAGTTTGTAAAAAGCCACCAATAAATAAATAGCTTGCCCACAAGGCCATGTGCCGAAGCTCAAATGTACCAGCTTAGGCACCAAAGCAAATAGCACCCACCATGCCATGTTCATGTGCTGTTCCACCAAGATAATAAGCCTTGCACTGTCTTGTGTTTCACATACCTGAAGTTTTGCTTAGTTTGTAATCCTTTTCAGAAAAAAAAGGGTCGATTGCCAAACAATGGAATTTTAAACAGCTGTAATATTTAGCTGAGGGTTCTTGGCCTGTGGGGACTCTTTTATTAAAAGGCAAGTAATGAAGGGTCAACCCCCCCCCCCAGCTATTTTTGTCATGTTTCTTATTTTGTTTATTATTTGCAATTCATTTTAGGTGTCCTTGAATACCTAGGAGTGCAGTTGGCTAAAATAGCAATTCATTTCTTGATTAATGCAGCAAACAGAGTGAGGCGAGAGGGCAATCCCAAAGTCCCTTGCATATCCCTGATCCTACCTTTCATCTGCTGTGCACAGTGGTGGCCCTAATGCATTTTAGTCAGGGAAGACAGCCAAGGCTGAAACTGCCCAGTCCCCCTGTGATAAAGCTACTAAACAGCCTAAACTCTGTCTAGCTCTGGAGCAGCAGGGACCTGGAAGCCAGCAGAACTTCTTGCCTCACCTTCCCTTACTCTCAGGTCTCTGAGGGACACGGAAAGTGTCTCAAGAGAATCAGCCACATAAAGATTTTGGAAGGCAGTCACGAAATCATTACTGTCACTATTTCCTAAACCATTTGCAGCTTGACAACACTCCTACAGTATCTATAACTCCACTTAAGTATGTGCAAACTCATAAAAGTTTCTTTTATATGGCTGTCATTGTTGACTTTAGGAAAAGACTTTTGTAATCTAGTAATCTGAAGACTCTTCCAATAACAATGTCACAGCTTCTAAGTCCATATGAAAGCTTCCTATAAGCAACACACATTTGAAATCGGAAGTACTTTAAATATCCATATTCACCTGTATACCTACTACAAACTTTACTGTAACCACACTAGTAAATGAAAATTCACATTTCTGTCTGAAAAGTAGGCTGTTTAGATACAAATAGAAAAGGTAGTAATAACTTTTCAGGTTTTTCTTTAAGTTCTTTACTATTTCTCACAATTCTTGTGTGCTTTGAAAAGCATTTGGGGTACAATTGTATACAATGCTCATTCAAAATCAGCAATGCATTTTGTACTATCGTACAATAGATACCTCTGTCCATATTTGCCAGTTGTCCTGTGTTACTGTGCAAGTTAGACAATCAATTTCCTAAAGAAATCAGGCTTTTTTTTACTGAATCAGTCAGTAATTTCCAGCTGCTTTTTTGTTTAAGTGTGATCACTGGTCTGCACTGAATACCAGCGCTTTTCACAGAATATAAATTACTGTATTACCAGCAGATATCTACTAGGAATTAACCATACCGTTCTTGACTGAAAACATATAAAACCAAAACAGCAAAGTTTCAATGAATATTTACATTTAGAGTTCAAATAAAAAGAAGCCTGTAGTCATTTAAATCCAGGTTAGGACTTCTTCCTCCTTAGTTGTGTGTTAGTAAAAAAATAATTATCAGATATTACACACAGGAATTTGAATGAGATTTAATATCACACATCTAAAATTGTCAAGTCTTTCTTGCTCAAGGAATCCCTCAACCAGCATGGTTTCTACAAATACAAAAACCTTCTATGATTTTTTTTCAATGAAATCTTCTAATCTCTTCTTAAGCCTTTGTGAACTTCTTATTTTTACAGAATCTTGTGAGAAGTTCCAAGGCCAAACACGTTTTGTCACCAACCACATCCTTTCACCTTTTTTTTTTTTTTCTTTCTGGATTTTGCATTCACCACATTACATATTAGCTTCAGTTACTTGTAAGCAGCCTAGTTCTCAGTGAAGCAGAGGTCCATTGTGGAACCTGGCAATGAAAACATGTATAAACTGCAGAACCAGGCATTTGTCATTGCCACATGAGCTAACACGTGTTCCTCAGCTGTGGATTCCCTATAACTCAAGAGATTTGTGAAGTGACTTTTTAAGCTGAAAAGTCCGAGAACTTGATGGGAAAAAAAAAAAAAAGTGATTTTTAGAAGACTACCAATTACAGTGTACCAAGTATTACTTCAGGGCTTTTTCTTTTTTAATTTTCGATAATACTCACATTTTGCTTCTCTGAAGACTAGAGAACATTCCCCACTAGACAAATATGCTATTAATATGTTACCATCTCCAGCTGATTTATTCTCATTTCTGTTAGTTTTTATGTCCCATACCTAAACCCAAGCACATGGTTCAGTCTGTATGGCTGTACACCTGTCAGCAGATGGGTTAAAGCTGATTAAGGGCATATTCAGAAGGTCTCAGTATTTCAATATTCTGTTTACTAGGGTGTTTTTAAGAATCAATCCTGACATATAAGATAAAGGCGGAAATTTATTGCTGTCAAAATTTATTAATTATCCTATCTTTGCTGAACATACTGCAGCTGATAGCTATAGCCCACAGCAGCTGTGCAGGAGTAACAGATGAATTTTATTTTTATTTTCTATTGTTTATCTTTTGAAACAGTAATGAGATACGTGTAGGGAAATCCTTTTCAAAATCTAGACGTATGAATCAAAAAGCCCAAATCAAGAATGCAATGACATTCTAGTACTTCAGAATATTCCCTCTTTAACAGCGTAAAATAAGTATATCCATAATAATAAAGAATAATACTGTTGGACAGATGAGTCATCACCCAGTGAGTATTCAGTAAAAAAAGGAGTGATGTCTAGCAGATTAAGGATTAGACAGGAGCAGTAACAAGAAAAATCATGAACAGAGACAAAATAATGTAGGCAAATTAGTTCATAAATTATTCATTATTAATTCACCTGGAGATAAAAAAAATAAGGAGAGAACAGTTGGTGATTTCAGGCTCACTTCAAATATTTTTTTTGTATCTTTTAACAGAGGAATCAAAATGCTTCTGTTGCAAGACCATGAAAAAATATTTAAATTTTAATGAATATTTTTCAAGGATTTTGGTTTCTCAATCATAATATTGGCAAAACAGATCTGTAGTACCACACAATATACCAAGAAACAACAATACATCTGTGTTAACAGTTTGTGAAGCCACCTCTTTATTTTTGATAGGCAAAACCAAACTCAAAAGACTTTGGAAGAAAGTCTAGAGGCAAAAAAAAGGTTGAGTGACGATCTGGTTTATCATTATGAAAACAAAAATGAATTCCTTTTTTAATGCATTTCCTGTGATACATATTGGACACTATATTCTTGGATATACAGCGTGTTTGTGCATGTGTGTAACTACAACAATTATATATATTTATTATTTATATATATGTGAACACAGATATTCATTCCATTTCTATGTTTATGTTTGCGTTCTCTTATTTTCTCTATTTGTCTCTTTAAAAAAGTGGAAAAAGTGGAATTTCATGACAGATAACATTCTTTGGTATTCATTTCAGTAGGGAGTAAATAGCCATGAATGACCTTCTTGTCTTTACCTTTGATTTTTAAAATGTTTCTTGGCACTTTAACAAATGGTTCACCACACTTCAACTGAAGGGGAAGAAGATGTCACTGACTTGATGGATGTTTTTTACTATGAGCAGAAAGAAGACATTTAGCACCATGCATTCTCATGATTTGTTTATAGTCCTATTGAATATGTACAATTGCTAGAATATATTGCTAAGAACATTGTTAAAACCTTCTGTTTGAAATCTTTAAGATTGCATTTTATGAAAAGACATAGCATTTTCCCTGAAAATTTATAATGAAGCAAATCTGAAAAGATTTGTCTCCTAAATCTTTATTGGAATTAGCTCTTAGTCTTGGATACAGGAATGTCTCCAAGTTTTCTGACAATGTTGAGTACACATTATGTTGTGACATTCAAATGAATTCACAGCATCAACAAGAAGAAAAAGTTATTGACAAGAGGAGCTTTCTATAAAGAACTGTCATTAAAGTTGTATGCACCAAATTAGAAAAAAAAAAATCAAGTTTATAATAATGACATAAGCCAATGGCTACAAGACATACATTTCGGAAGTGGGAAAGAGGGGGTTTGATTTGTTTGGGAAGGACCCTCTGGTAGTTGTTTATGTTAGATCCAAACTTTATTTAATTTTTAACCCACTGTTGGATCCCCACATCCTTTTGCAACTAGAACAAGCTTATGGGAGATGACAGACAGACTTATAGAAGTCACTGGGGGCCAGGTCCAATAAAAGACTTTGATGCCTAAAATTAGATGCCACTACACCAAAGCATACTCAACACTCACTCACAGAGATATCTATGCAATTTTTTTTTTTCCTTTTTGAGGAAACTAAATCTACTGTTGTGTCTTTTGGCATCAGTATATTTGAAGTTTCTCATGTTTCTGTAAGGTAACTCAGGAATTTCCAGTGAAAAATAAAATAAAATACAGGACTTCTGTGAAAGTCACGTGTTACTAGAATAAAAGATTGAGCCTTACAGCATTGTCAAACCAACAAGTATTAGTAGACAAAGTACACAAAAAGGCCTGCAGGAATGGCCAAAGGCAGAAGTGAAAATTGACCCATATTATTTTCCTATATAAAGAGCATTACATTCTCTGCTCTATTCCCTGCTTTTCTTATAAAAAAAGCCTTTGCACAGGTGCTTTCTGCCCTCTTTGCAGCTTGTTTAGTCAGTTCCATGTGTGCAAGTCAAGTGCAAACAGATATGAATGCTAACAAACCACAACGGTGACACAATGGCTACACGCAGATCGCAAAAAGAGACCATCGGGTACCATCATATTTAAGTAGCACCTATGATGCTCTTTCGCCCTTGCATTTTGCTCTTAGTTTACAGGACCCATTACAAGTCTGCAACCCAGTCCAAATGCATGATTTCAGCTATTCTGATACAGAGTCTAGCAGTTTCAAAGGAGGCCAAATTTCCAGAGGTAAAATAACTGAACTTACCACTTTTATATTGCCAAAGCAAGACGGGCACATAGCTACACACATCACAGTTTTGCCCTCACCCTTTTGCATTCAGGAATACTCCTTCACCTCCCCTTGAACTCTGCTGCTTGTGGAAAGTGAAGGCATTATCTTCACTTGCCCTTCTGTGCTCTCCACTTTCTCCTTTCAACTCATCTCACAAGCACTATGATTTTATTGTTCATTTCCTGTTGGACTATAAACATTGTCTTTTTCTTGGAATTTTTTTTCATACTTTTTTTTTTTCCTTGGTTCCTTTGCTGGCCTGTTCTACAGCTCCCCACCCTGTTGTATTTGTCTCCTAATCGTGGCTACCCTGAAAACTATTTTTGAAAGTGGGTCCTTTTATCCAAAAGTGGGTTCATTTTTTCCCCTTGATTCACCACTCTCCTCTGACGTCCCCCTCTTTTCTTTCCTTCCCAGGTAGGTTTACTAAAGTTCAGTCAACCTTTCCATTGCAGTCTTTATTTCTTTTTAAATAATGATTATTTCCTTTTAAATAATGACATTGCAGGAGTATTATCATGCCATTTGTCAGGTGAGTGGTCTGAATAGAGGCAAATTCTTTAATTCTTCTATTTTACCTTTTCAGTTTGACAATCTATGTCAATCTTTCCAGCATGGACATAAACAGTGTACTTTTAGATTACAGAAATATTTTTCCAAATTCTCCCACATTAAGACATAAATTTTTACTTTCAATATGTAGGATGTCCTAACAATAACAGTGTCACACCCATTATCATTCAGTTTTCATTTGGTAAATTAATTTGCTAACCTGAAGTTCTGAATTTCCAATCTATAAAACAAACGGTGGCATAGAGATTTAGAGATAAAATAAGTGGGGAAAAATACCATTTGCTCTCCAAAAAAATTATATTTTCCGCTTTGATCAGGAAAGCAAAAGGCATAAGAGCTTTGTCTCCATGGCCTCACTGCAACTTTAGTTCAATGGGATTCCAAGGAATACGGGAAGACTTATTAATCCCCCAAGGCCTGTAAACTGGCTATTTTTCCCTTCTTCAGCCTCTCTTGTAGGCGGGGTTCTTCATTTTCTAAAATCCTCCTAAGAGCTGAGGCAGTGGAATTTTAGGCTTCAGACTTAATAAAGGAATTTTTTTCCCTTGGGTGTGCAGCACTGGGAAGAGTTATAAGAGAGTTCAAATTCAAAATGAATAGAATCATTTCACATCTTTTTTTATTATTATCCAGTTCAGGTGACTAAAGAACACTAACAGTTAAATCAATAGCATGACATCAGTAAAAAAATAAGCATATTTCAGATATCAAGGTGTATACTAGCTCAGTAATGAGATTTTAATTTAACATGACAATTTATTTCCGTACTGCCAAAGTGTATTGAAAAGATTTATTTATACACCTAATGAACCATAACGTAGAGCACCATATCGGAGTATATTACTCTGTGGAGCTCCTATGAGTTCCGCATCCCTATTTAATTTTTACTCTACTGAACAGTAATTAATTCTGGTCATTTGTATGACAGCTTTCTGTCAGGCAGCCAGGTGTAGTTCACAGAATACACAAAAAACCGACAACATTGAGATTCATTCCACTCTACATGTAAAACATTAAAGAAGAAAACATTAAAAACCTATCTGATTTATGACTGAAAACGCAACAATATGGAGTTCTTTTTTCCATGGACTTAGCCTAGATTAAACTGATTTGGACACATAAATAGCATAAATGGCAGGGGCTTTATTAGGCAGACCCAAGAAAATGCAATGCTTTTAGAGGCTCAAGTTCAGTGGCTATCATTGTGTGCTTGAAGTTAGCTGTACGTGTAAAATTACAAGCACAGTTAGTTACCAAAAGTAGCAGAATTCTTATTTGAGTATCTTCTTAATGCTTAGTCATTGGCTATTAACTACTAGACTTTCAATATACAATTTCCCTTCCTTAATATGCCCAGTAGCTATATAAATTATACCTCAAAGGTATAATTGCTAAGCGTCTATATATCACGACATTTTGCTCCAAAGAAGATTCAGTAAATTTACACATCTGCATTATTTCCTCTTCAGAAAATCTGGTCTAATTTATATGATCATGGTCCAACTCCTTGCTCAAAGATTCCATCAGATGGCTCCATCAGGGCAGGAAGCTTGCATTTGTCTCAGTGGTGACGTAAAATTTTTCAGTCTGGGAATGCAGATTTAACACCTCTGCTTGAGGCCACGATTCTCAGCATGAAAGGTCTGTGCCCCTGGGCTGTTATCTATGACTCTTTTCTGTCCTCCCAACATAAATTCAGCCATATGCTCCCCTCCTAGCTGCTGGTTTCCATTTCTAGCCTCATACAGAGATTCAAGGGTTTCATTATAAGAGTACTCTCTCATACTATTTGAATGATTCCCCAATGATTTCCAGGACATAGCGTACTGTGTACCTGCTTTCAGGGCTTCTACCTCTCAGCCACAGCAAAGCATCTGCTGCATGGCCCAGGACAGGGCCCTCACAGAGGTCACAGATCTCTCCTTGCAAATTCTTAGTGTATCTTTGGCTAAAAATCATCTACTGAGCTATAACAGTGCCTATTAACATACAATTCCGCAATTCATTTTGGGTAGCCTTGTCAGTTCGCTATTTTACCACAGTCAAATTCTGCAACTGAAATGAAGATCAGGGTTTCAATAAGTGAAAGATTACAAACAAGCCTTAAACTGTCATTTTTCACATGAGTTTATAACCTATAATAACAAACAAGAGCTTACAGATAAGAGACAGTTGTGAGGTATGCTTGTAGCACATGCCTTAGGCCAGCAGTCATCTAAATGTTTCTTTTTGGCTAGCCCTCTAACACACTGGTTCTTGCCTTTCACGAGCCCTGAAATAAGCAGATTCCAAGAAAGGACTTAAAGGAGACATTAGTAAATAGTAACTTAAGAAATCAGTTCATTGAAAGAGAGGACTAACCAGACAGAATGAATACTTAAACAATCAGCCACAGACTCAAGATCAACCTCCCTGATGAAACGGGAGGTGATGGGACACTAACTAACTCCATGCAGTCAGGAGCATGGAGTAGAAGAGTGAGAATCTGCATGGAAGGTCCTAAGATTAAGTCAAGAAATTTGAACTCACTAGGACTGGAGTTGGTGGAAGTTCAAGAAAAGACTAGGATGATCACAAGCTATCTGGCAGGCATTATTATGTTGCAGTTTGTTCCCTTTGGGGAAAAGAATATTTCAGAATCTTTTTTTGAACTGGACTGGTGACTTTGGTTCGTGGGACCACAATTATGAAAGGCACGTCAAGCTAATGATAAGAGTGTTTTTCTTCCTCTCACATTCACCCCTTGACCTTCTAAAAAAAGAAGTCTATCAACACCACAGGAAATTAATACTAATTTATACACACTTTCCAGCTGATATTATCTGCTGAATATGTGTCATGACAAACACCCTTGTTTTAATACATTATATTTGTAGGGGTAATTTTCATTATGACACTTCTCAGTCCTGATTCACTGAAGATGGTTAGACACAGTCTGCCTAAAGATGGAGCAAATAAATATGTTTCACGAGGCAGGGGAGACTCCTGTTAGAAATTAGCACAGCAGAAATGATCATAAACATTAATGCAACTCCTAAAACAACAAAAAAATTATTTCCTTGGATATTTACACTCCATTCCTCCGAAATGACTGGGAGTTACCCATGACCCGTCAGGGTCAGAACTTAGGTTCTACTGATTTCAAGCACTATGTAATCTCTAAGTTTGGTTAAATTTAGTTTATGTCTGAATTTGGAAATAACAGAGGCTAGGAGAATTTCACATTCAGAGTTCTTGTCAGACTTGGCCCACTTAATCCTTTAATTGGATGCTGAACTTTCTAAGTATAAAACCAGAAACTGTACGTGCTTCTTATATAGGAACATATGGGAAAATAGTGTGTGTATAAAATTGATAAAAATCAGGGGACTTAAATTTAGAAAATACTTTTAAAGTACATAAAAGTGTTCACAAAAAAAGTTTTGTTCATTTTATTAGTAGAAAATAGAATCCCAAAATATTTAGCTATATTATTTTATGCTGACATACAGCTGACAACATTTAATGAGTTTCCCAATATTTATTTCAAAGTAGTGCTTTACAGCTTGAAATGAATACCAGTGCTGGCAGGTGTCAAGACTCAATAGCAATTTACTTTCAGAGTAATGATGCAAATTACACACTTGAATTCTACAAAGAAAAGAACAGCAGTAAAATATGTAGTGACAGTACTATGAAGTTTGTAAGAAGTGTGACGGATCAACTTCCTGATATATCTGGTTTACCCAGCACAACAAAGTCTTTTTGACTAGCACTGAATGCAGACTGTACTTAAATTTAGCTATGGGATTGAACACTGTAATAGCTTAAAAGCTCACTATGTTTCTTTCTATTTCCAGAACCTAAATATTTTGCTCTGATTCCTCTGCATTCTTTTTACTAAATTGAATGCTGAATAGGAAACCTTCCAACCCCAGCACAAGTTCACTCACTCCCAAAATGATACAATGGAAATCAGTAAAATAGATAATCCTCTTAGATATTTTCTAGCAATGTTGAGCGAAAGCTAAAGACTTATTTAAGAGTAAAAACTAGTACAAAAGTTAGAAGTCTGTATCATGATTAATAGTTTTTTTAATATAAACAAGAATTATTTGGATTTTTATTTGAAAATTAATTCTATAAATAATTGCTCTGAAAAAGTAGCAAGTCAATAAAAGATATTTGACATTTGTAAAAATGTGCTACTAACCCTAAACAAAAATAGAAAACACAGACGTAATAAAATTAAAATCCCAGGGCAACTAGGGAGGATCAGTAAGTGAGTTCAGACATATAAAATCTTCTCCATAGACAGAGAGAATTTTCAGCATTTCAGACCAGTAAGGTAACTGCCTTGCGTAAAGGCTCAGGTTAGTGGAAAGGAAAATATAGACTACAATCCAGCAAAGATTTAAAACACATGCTTAACTTCATGCACCTAAATAGTCCCATTAATGTGAAGTTAAGCATGTGTGTGTGTCTTTGTAGGATCATACTCAAGTGATATCCCTTTGATGAATGTTTCTTCCTGTGTTAGCAGGGAACAGTGTTTGATCAGGCCAGCATGGGGTTAAGCACCCTTTATCTTTCACCTCTCCACATAGAGGACCCCACTATGCTGGTGGGGGTGAGAATGAGAGAAGCAGTATCCAGCCCCGAAGGTATACAGTTCAAATTCAGGCTTTTTTAGAGGAGCCTCTAACACAGCTGAAACCGAAGATCTCATTGCAGGACTTGTATCCTGCAGGTTCCTGAGCTGCTTTAGGTTGCAGTTAAATTCCTGACCAAAATGTTTTAGATTTTTTTCATCAGTTATATCTAGTGATCAATATGGAAGTAACTTTACCGATTTCCAGATTAATCTTCTTGGGCTAAGAATATACCAATCATTGTATTTTCTGTTCCTCTCCAACTATGCCAAGAGGCCCAATTGCATATATACCCATACAAGATTTTTGGAGTTTGGATCTTAATTGCAACAGCAGTGATTGCAAAACAGCCACATAATAAATCACACTGACCAACTGAGAGCCTAAACTGAGCTCTAATTATACATTCCTGACTTAAAGTTTCTTCAGGCATGTCCACTACAATAAGACTAGTACAACCGTCTCTGACAGAAGTGTGCCACAATAGGCCACAAAGTTTTGTGCAGAATAAAAATGAGAACACAGGGAACTGTTTCCTTCAACAGTGTAACTTCCAATTGCTTAAGGTCTTTCATAGCGTAATTCTAGAGGCTCTTTACAAACACAGTAATCATACCTAATAAACGTGTTATAATGTGGGCATTCTTGGATGCCTTTCCCACTCAGTTAAACCAACACAAAGAAAGATTCTGTCATTTGTCTAAGCCGTCACTAATTTAGCAATAGGCAGAAATGAACCCTCCAAGTTCCTATTCTCATTTTAGAAGTAGTTAAAGAGCTTGGATTTTTTCCCACCATTTTTATTGAAAATATATTTTGTTACACTTCTTCCAAATAGAAGTTTATAACTGCATATAACTACTGAATGATGGACTGCCCTAGAAAGACACGTAACTTGACTGTATACGCCACAAGGACCTAACCACACGTGCTTCCTAAAGTGAAAAAGAATCAAAAATATATGAAGTATATCAGGAGAGAATATAAAAGAGAATTTAACAAAAGGAATCCACCCTAGATCTTTTGGTGAAGAAAACCAACTGAGGATTATTAATGGCTGCAAATATTCAGTGGCTGTGAAAAATGTTGTCAAAAGCTAAACTGATCCAGAATAGAAACAGGATGGAAAGCTGAGTAGTTGGGTGGAAAAACAAAACAAAACAAAACAAAACCTTATTATTTTTCTTAAATGATATTTTAATATTCCATATATTGTTTTAACAAAAAGTGGATTTGGATGTATTTAAATAAGGAATTGTATTAAAACTAACAACTGACTCATTATACATCACCTAAGTTGTAGCATCCCTGAATTACGGTTTGTGATGGCTTTGCATATTCCTAACTTCACAGCTAACACCCTTTCCAGTTTTATTATCACCTCGTTATTCCCATTCTTCCTTCATGATGTTATGGTGACTAAAAAATATGTGACTAGAAAATAGCAGCCTTTCATACTTCAATCCCCTGACTTCCCCTGGGGGAGTGGATTACTGCATCATAATACTGGTATCTGTTAGTTAATGCTGTGGGCTTCACTCAACTTCAAAGCAAAGATATTAAAGGCTCGTTTTCCACTACAAGGCAGGTGTATTTTTATTAGCTCTTTTTCAAAATTGCTATGACTTCACTTGTGGATATCCCGCCAACAGCCATTATTGAAAGCTGGACTATAATTGCTAAGGAACATGCAACGTCTGAAGCACTAAAACAGTGTTACTGCAATCCTCCAACAATTGACTGAAACCAAGTGTTACATCATTAAAGCTGAATTACAACACACCCATGGCGTGTTTTCCATGTGTGCTATTTTAAACAATAGTAGAGAAAAACCTGGCTATAAATTCACAGATCCCCAATTTGTTCAAAATTCACGAACAATGAGGGCTGTCTGACAGGCTCTGTTGGCTCTATTTTAGTCAGAAATGTCACGCACCATAATTAAATGTCTGTTTGGCTTTTATTGGAGATGGAAATGCTAGCTTTAGTTATAAATTTAAACAACCTGTCACATGGGGAGACTCCACATTTGTATAGTTAAGGAAAGTTTAGCAATTGTAATTGCTCCAGGAAAGACAAATAAACTAATGGAAACTGTTCTATTTCTTAATTGGCTTTGCATTGGAAAAAAATAAGCTAATGTGGTTATGGTATAGCTTTCATCTGGTTTGGACCGAGTTCTTTGCTTCAGTAGATAAAATTAGTGCACCAGTACTTTCCATTGCTGTGGCTTAATTTTCACGCAGAAATTACCTGAAGACTATGGTGATCACAGCTTCTGGGTTAAGAGAAGATGCCTTTGACAAGTGGCAACAAAATACCACCAGTCTTCCAGAAAAACTCACTTCAATTCAGCGGATTTCGCCCTGATGTTGTCCAAGTGGAAATATTTTGCCGTCATACTGGTATGCAGAGGCTATTATAGTTTAAGCAAATCCTGCAATTTTTCTACTCAGCTTCAGAAATTTTACAGTGCCCAGATTCCAGTGGAAAATATTTGATCACTCATATGCTTGGATAGAAATTTGTCACCTGGAATAGAAATCAGGGTAAACCTGCCAGCATCCTTATGCAGACAGGCTCTGCAAATATATACTAGGCAAGATCTCTGCCAAATAACTTGCGTCTGGCCAATAGCACCTTTCAAATAGTCTGTGAATACCAGTTGCCAATAAAGATTCATTATACCATGTATAGGTAAATATTATTTTAGCTTTTGCATCTACAGTTTTAAGCTTACACAGTAGCAATTCATTTGCTCTCCACATATTACCTGTCTGCAAGTTTCTGTGCAGTAGCCAATCACAATATTCACACTTCTCAGTAGCACCTAAACAATATTCTTCTTTTACTTAAAATAGATGCAAACATTTCCAAGTTATGTTTTTCACTAACACACAAAGTACGTACTATGGCTACTTTAAATAGTAAAATCACACGCAAAACATCACAGTAGATGTTATAATCGTCGAAGTCTTTTCCTGCTGCACTGCTTTTCAATATTGTAATAATTTCAGCTGGGTTCTATAATCTATTTAAATGTAAGTTAATGTGTAATGTCTTCTACTTCTGAAAATATATGCATATATTAAATTAATGCAAAAAAAATAATACCATCTCTATATTTCTCATAGTGAAACTTTAGAGCCATTCCCTCAGGCATGGTAGATCCTTCAGCATAGTCACAAATCATGCACTGAGTTACAGTTGTTAAAAAGATAAAAACATTTTAGAAGGGAGCATGTACCACTTTCACCATAAATCGTAAATGTTTGCCTATACATCTTCATTCTCTCTTGTTTAGAAAAAGACCACCAAGTCAGATTATCTCACTTCAGAATGCTATTTACTTTTTCAAAGTTGCACCAAACTTGCTGTTATGAAACTTCTCAAGCAGTTGTTGATTTAATTTTCGCTTTCATTTTACCACTATTTTCACTTACTAGAAGAACTACATGAGAACAACCCAGTGACTAGCTATTAACATTTGATTCCTAGAAACATGTGATAGCAATACCATTTAGCAATATTTTTTTGCATAACCTTCTCCCATTTACCTGACAAATCAGGTTGGCTTCTCTTCTCCTTCCTTTATTTCTATTACATCCTTTCACACAACTTCATCACTTCATTTTTCCTCACCTCTTCCCTTCATAAAGTCTTCCAGTGTCCTTATGTCTCACTAGCACTTCAGTTATTTGAAACTCTCTCCTGAAACCTTTCTGTATTGTTGTTTATATATTACTTCAGATTTTCTATGGCGTTTGTTTTTTCCTTCTTTCCGGAAATGTTTGTAACTACTAAGGTTTATTTTAGAGTGTCCTTTTTCATATGAAGAGAGATTGTAAATGAAGTTTTGTCTAGATTAAAGGCAAGTGTATATATGTTCTTGTGTACACCAGCCAGGACAGCTAATGGCAAAGATTTAACTCCTTTTTAGCACCCCGATCTCTAATTCTTCTGGCTATTGATTTGTCACAAGCATTGTTTACTGAATTCTCAATACCAATTTACTCCTGCTTTTGCAGAAGACATTGGTGGCTGAACAATTACTATATCACAGATGAATCCTCAGTCAATTCTCTCCAACAATGGTAAGGTGTGTTTGTTGTATTAGAGCGCTCTACTGCAACATGACCAGGGATCATATTTGGCCCCAGTTGCCAGAAAATTTCATTTTCATATGTTCAAAAAAAAAAAAAAAAGTCTCACCACCATAAACTCAGCAAGGATAAATCTATTCATCTGTTGTATATTTGGACATTTTTCTTTAAATAAAAGATATTTCTATAAATTTTTTTCTTTTACTCAAAAGATCCATTGTGTAGATCCTGTGTAAATAAAGTCTATTTTATGCCATTATGTAGGTCTCAGTGGATACATCAAGCTTTTATGCCATCATGTACAGCTCAGATTCACAAAAACATGGTGGAACCTCTGTCCTTGTTCTGCTTTTGTATTCCTGTAGATGCTATTAACCCCTGCACAAATTCAACCATCTCTATGCAGATCCCACTCTCTTCCCCAAGTCTCATCCCGCCAACTAAATTGCAGTCTTCCCAATATTATAGTGTTTGATTGGCAGCATAGGTTAAATATCGTTTAAATTATTTATTTCCTCTGTTTCCAACTCAATTTTGCCTCCACCTTTTGCTATAATCCCAGATATCATCGTCACTGTTTATATATCCCCTTTGACTCCCATCTCTCCTGAGACTCCCCACATCCACATGTGCAGATTCTTTACTAACAACATGTCTCAGATAATTAGTCTTATTCACTCATGCATCTAGGATTCTCATCCAGGCCCCTGTCTTCCCATATCTCCAGTACAGCAATTCTCTCTGCCAAAATCTTTACATCTCACTGATGTCCATCCAGAATGCTACTGAAATAAATGTCTTAGACTATCCCTTTGGCTATGTCATTCCTCTCTATGTACATTTCCTTTGGATCCCTTTTGAAAAGTAAGCTAATTTTCAACATTTTAAGAATGTTTTCAGCATATCTCTGTGTTCCCTGAGCTAATTCTGTTAGGTCCCATTAACAACATGCTGAATTTTCATAGAAATATTTTGTGATTTCTCCTTCAATGGTCCTAATGCTTGTCCACATTGTCCATCTGCTGCCTTTTATCTCATGTTTACACCACATGTGCCTGGGAGCAGGACTATTATTCTGTTCTGGTATGACAGTGCCTTGAACAACCTGGATTCCAACTAGTCTGACTTCAGAGTTAATAAAAGATGTATTTACTCTTAAGCAGCACACTGCAAACAGTGATTTGTAGTGATGAAGTATTTTGCTACTTGCAGTTCAGCATTAAAATACTGATTGCTACTGGAGAGTGAATGCACAGCAAGGTGCTTCAGGACCTTCTTAATAAAACAACGGTCAAAAATACCCAAATGTTAACAAGGGGATCCCTAAACCACTAAATAAACAGTTGAAAAA